>NW_015173152.1:335279-385232 GCF_001447785.1 Gekko japonicus | reverse complement strand
TGGGGGGCCCTGTGGTGACCAGGAGATAGAGCCCGGGTTTGAGCCCCCCCCCCCTCCCGGCACCTGACAGAAAGCCCCATCCGGAACTTGCTGTGTAGAAAGTCTCCTTGTAAGCGTGAGAATTTGTTTTTTGAAGCAGAAAACAAAAAACGGACGCGTACAACTTTTGGACAGGTTTTATAAGCGATTACATTGCCGAGCAGCCTTAAGTTCTATGCGGCGATTTTATTATTTTTATTTTTTTTTCAGTCAAGAGCCGCAAAAAAAGAAAATCTCTCTCAGCAGGCAGGAATTTCAAACACCACTTCTGCCTTCCATTTTTGTAAGCTTTCGAGATTTTGTATGCATGTAACTGAATGCAGGTTCAGAGATGCTTGAAGGGTCAAGGGGGGGAGGGAGTCTTCTTCAAAATCACAGATCCTTTCTTTATAACAATAAATATTCACTATTATGGTAAATTCCCCAGGTTCCAAACAGCCAGTTCTTTAGGGCTTTTATTGTCCCTGCAAGACTTTAAAAAAAACAAACAGTAGCAGAGCAAAATCATCATGTTTTGTCCAGGTTTTATTGTTCAGAAAAAAGAGACACGTTGGTGAAATGCTGCAACAATGGACTTGACTGAGGTACTTCAGAATTCTTTTTGGAAGGAATAGGTAATTTTTAAAAAAATCAAATATATTAATGGTTTTTATGCCACTTCCTCTGTAACAAACTCTCAAGGTGGTGCCAAAGGAGAAAAACAATAAACGCCTCACAATCAGTTAAAAAACAACAGCAATAGCACAATAAAAACACAAGCAAATAACCAAGGTAGCAAAATGAGACACTCTAGGCTTACCGTTTGCCTGCTTTAGGTGGGCAACCTTTTGGTGGTCCAGGTCTCCCATCCACCCTTGATCCAGGTCAACAGGAAAAATGGGGGAGGTATGATGTCCTGCTATGTGTCAACATCACTTCCGGGTGAAATCCCAGATGTGACACCAGCACATTACAAGAACTCGTGGGCACTCCATGAAATTGCTGAGCGGTTGGGTTAGAACGAATAACAGGAAGTACTTCCTCACCCAAAGAGTGATTAACACATGGAATTCACTGCCACAGGAGGGGGTGGTGGCTACAAGCATGGATGGCTTCAAGAGGGAACTGGATAAACATATGGAGCAGAGGTCCATCAGTGGCTGTTAGCCACAAAGTATAGATAGGAGCTCTCAGTCTGGGGCAAGTGATGCTCTATTCTTGGTGCTGGGGAGGGGGGGGGCTCCTAGTGCCCTGGCCCAACTGCTGGACCTCCTGATGACACCTGGTATTTCTGGCCACTGTGTGATACAGAGTGTTGGACTGGATGGGTCTTTGGCCTGATCCAACATTGGCTTCTCTTATGTTCTTATGTCAGGTGATGATCTGAAATCCCCCCCCCAAAAAAAACCCTCTGTAGTAATACCATTGAGTTTCGCAGCAATTCCACATTGTCTCCTGACATGCCCACATCATGTTTATGGGTGATGTTAACGCATGGCATGGCATCGTTTCCACTCTTTGCCCCACCATCTCCCAGTGACAGCCTGGCAACTCTAAGTAGGGTTGCCAAGTCCCCCCGGGGGGTGGATTTCCCCCCACTTTGGAGGCCCGATTTCTGCCCCCGCGGAATTGGACCCCGGGGGAAACCCCACCCCCGCGTGCACGCCACCCGGATGTGACGTCATGACGCCGGGCACGCTGGGGGCGGGGACACAGCTATTTGAGGGGAAAACATAGTGCACACGCACTCAGGACGCCAGGCAGGAGCCCCCCGCCGCCAGGTAAAAAACATTTGGCAACCCTAACTCTAAGACACACCCACATAAGAACCAGCATGATCCTCAGAACCTCAGAAGAATTACACCTTTCTAGGTGTATTGGCCTTGACCTGGCTAGCCCAATCTTGTCAGATCTCAGAAGCTAAGTTGGGTTGGCTCTGGTCAATATTTGGATGGGAGACCATCAAAGAACACCAGGGTCACGACACAGAGGTAGGCGATGGCAAACCACCTCTGCTTTGAAAACCCCATGACGGGCTGCAACAGGAGGTCCTTTGACTTCACTGTGCTTATAAATACATTGGATATATCACTAAAAGCCCATTAAAAGTCTCACACAGTGGCCAACCAGTTCTTCCGAAGGGTCAGCAACAGGACAGAGAGGCCGAGGCCTTCCCCTGATGTTGCCTCCGGGCTCTGGGATTCAGGGGTTTCATGCCTCTGAATGTGGAGGTTCCCCCTAAAATTTCTATTTGAGTCCAGTAACACCTTAAAGACCAACAAAATTTCCAAGGTATAAGCTTTCTGGGGCCTATAGTGGGGACACCTGGAAACCCTAATGGCCTAGTAATAGGCTCCCCACTGGACTGGTGGTAAGTGGGTGGGTGCATTGCCCCATTCCGCCCCCCCTGTTTCAGCCTCCCCCACCTTAGCCCGTAATCTCTCTAATAATCTAGCGTCTCAAAGTATCAGCGTATTCTGCTTCTGTTCCTGAACTGCTGCACCAGCATGGGCAAAAGACACAATTGTCCTTCCTGAAATGACAATTTGTAACAAAAGTGACCATTTTGTTACCCACCATTTAGCTAGGTCCTTAAGAAGCCCTGCTTCAGCGGCCAAGAAACCGCTGTCCATGACAGCCATTCCATGATAGCTACTGCAGAAACGCTAGATGGTCCATTGACAGCCCATCGGTTACCCAGCTCAGTTCAAGGTATGGGCTATCACACACAAAGCCATCGATGGCCTCGGCCCCTCGTATTTGCAGGACTGCCTCTCTCTCTTAGCTCTGCCATGACAACCCCGCTCAGGTCAGCAGGGGCTTCTGCGGGTGCCACACGGCAAATGGACAAAATCAACAACTGCCCGTACAAGTGCCTTCTCTGTTGTGGCCCCCACCTTATGGAACGGCCTGCCTAAGGAGGTCAGGAAGCCTCCCCCTCCCCTGGATTTCCACAAACTATGCCCAGCTGAATTATTCAAGAGGGCTTTTTTGTGCAGATAATACAGTTGCACTGTACAAAAGGGTGCACAAAGATGATTGGATAAATGACTGGCTCTGCCATCTATACTGCTGCGTATAGCTTATTGTTAAGTAGGAAGAAGAAGAGGAGGAGGAGGAGACTGGATTTATACCCTGCCCTTCACTTGGAGTCTCAGAGCGGCTTACAATCTCTTTTTCCCTTCCTCTCCCTACAACAGACACCCCGTGAGGTAGGTGGGGCTGAGAGAGCTCTTTCTAGGACTACTTGTGAGAGAACAGCTCTGAGAGAACTGTGACTGACCCAAGGTCACCCAGCTGGCTGCATGTGGAGGAGCAGAGAAACAAACCCGGTTCTCCATATTAGAGTTTGCCGCTCTTAACCACTACACCAAACTGGTTCCCCTTTATGTAATTTCTGTACCACTTAATATATTGTGTGAATACTAGTGCTGTACTTCAGTTCTTTCTGGTGGACCCAGACTTCTAAAATCCTAATGCAATGGTTATTGAAAGTTCCATTTTGTTGATTGTAATGACTCACAGTGGCCCTTTCACATTACCTTTCTAAACCGGATGTTATTCATTGTTGGCTCAGTTTCAAATGAAGTGATACAGGGATGGGGGTTTCTTACAGTGAATTTCCTTCAGTTAATGAGCCGTCTCTGAAGCTATAGCCATTTCAAACAGTGCTGCTTCCTCCCACACCCTTTTTCGCCATGCAATCTTCCTCGGACTTTTAAAACTTTTTTAAGGTGAGCACTATAGTGCT
Organism: Gekko japonicus; assembly: GCF_001447785.1. Lineage (NCBI taxonomy): Eukaryota > Metazoa > Chordata > Lepidosauria > Squamata > Gekkonidae > Gekko > Gekko japonicus. The sequence goes on along the minus strand of NW_015173152.1, from coordinate 381,463 downwards.
AAACTACTATAGCACGGATGCACCACGGTGGCACCATAGAGATGTATCTACTCAATGGAGTCAATGCATAGCACTCACCTTAGAACATTTTTTTAAAAGCCTGAGGAAGATCGCATGATGAAAAGGGGCAGGGGAAAATGTCACTGTGGGAAGCACTATGGACAGCACACCAGAGCAATTCAGAAGCGCAAAGAAAGGGCTGAAAATGAAAAAAACACACAACAGTTTCCTTCAAAGGCAGCTCAACCACACTTTGCTAACCCAACGCAAGCAGGTAAATAAATTCCACTAGCAGCCAGTAACTAAAATGTATCTGTCTGAAATGACAGAAAGAAATCCTGAGGCATGGTTTCCTGTCCTGAAAAACACAAAACGCTCTACATCTTACAACAGCACTATAGATAAGATCAGAATTTCAACAGCCAATCCATATGCAAAAGAACATCCTCAGGAAAGCTCCTCCATTAGCATGTCACAGCCTGGGAAACTCCTGCAAGATAATGACTCAGCCCTACCCCACCTTCTTGAGTAGATATAAATTACCTGCTTACCATTTTTCTTCTCACCTTGACACAAAGAGTACTCTGTCTTTCTGTGTTATATCTCTGAGGAGGCCAGTCACAGCTGCTGGTGAAATGTCAGGTCCTACAATGCCAAGACCACAGCCATACAGCCCGGAAAATCTACAACAACTAAAGAAAGAAATCTATTAGCAACCAGTTACTAAAATAGAATACAAAGGCAGTTTGAAAAGGGTCTATGTGTAATCCGACTTGAGTTCCTGTGAGAAGGGGACTATGAGTAACATAAATAAAGAACATGAGATAACTGCATCTATTACAATAGCCAATATGACTGTACCGATCAGCTCTTTGCCTTGTCACCATAAATGTCCTCTGTGGAAGAAAAAAATCCTGTCTAAATCCAAGTATTTCTGATGATCCACATAATGGCTTGTGTTGCCCGTAATAATATTTATGGAAGAAGTTTAATAATTCAGCATTTCTTTCAGCTCTTGGCCCATTTCTTTCCGCGGCACTTCAGACTAACAATAACATCAGCTTTTTATTGGCTTAAATGGGTAATTTTTCAGCTGTGAGTTAAAATCAAGGGAAAAATCAATGTGGGCATCTTTGTAATTGAAAACCAGTGGGTGATAATTTTGCACTGAAAACAAGATAATAAGAACAGAGATGAAACACCATCAGGGGAAAAAAGAAGGAAAGATTATGGATACAAGCTCCATTAAATATCACTTATTAGCAATGCTTGATAAGAAACTTTTGCATTTCCTTTTGCCAAGAGCATGCATTTACCCCACCTCTCTGGCCTATTACCGGATGAAGGAAATCGAACAGCATGAAAAGTGGAAGGGAGAGGGTTAGTACCCATAATTACGGGGAATCTCCATATGCAGAGGTAAACCTGTGAATGCAAGTGATAGGAAGCCGCATCGGGTGAAAACCTCAGCCTCTATGCCCTCCAGGCCAACAGGATGCTGAGCTAGATGAACCATTGGTCTGATTCAGCTCATTCTTAAGCTCATAGATGTTTCCAAAATCAAGCTTGGCTTATTCACAATGACCATCTCCTTTCAAGTACCCGCCCACCCCAAATATCATTGATGAATCATTTGCAATGTAAAAAGAGTGGCATCTCTAATAGTTTTGCATCTGTGCTGTTGATGGCATTCAGCTGAGTGGCAGCCACCATCAGGACATCCGCTGCATCCTGTTTGTAACTCTGCATCAATTAGGTCTAGAAGCTTACATTTAAAAAAAAAACCCTTAAAGCTCATAATCCATGCCAGCTAGCCATTTCTTTAACATACAATTAGGGATGGGCAAGAACTGGCTCACGAATGAAAGTTCGCGATGAATTTTGGCAGGTTCATGGTTCACAAACTGAAATTCACAGACTCAAGAGCTGCCACAAATGTTTGTGAATTTTAAGGCTTGGAGCCATTTAAACCCTTGTTTTCTGCTCCCCGCGAAAAGTGGTGGGGAGCAGAAAGCAGGGGTCACAAACCAATATGAACCCGTTTGGCTCGTGAACCAACCTCCCAATTTGTTTCGGTTCGTGGTTCTGTTTGTGATTCAGCCATGAGCCACGAAGCAAAATGAACCACCAAAAATTATGTTTGTGCCCAACCCTACATACAGTAGCTTAGACTGCACCTCTAAATGACCTCTGTGGGAAAATATCATGTCTGAGGCAATGTGAAAGCTCAGTCTGTAATGAATTTACCAGGGCAGCTTTCTTGCCTTCAAGTCAACACTTGATGTTCTACCTGCCATTTGATGGCCATATGTGAGTGAACTCTTTGGAAAACAGTGGGCAGATGTAGAAAAGGAGTTGGGTTGAAAATGGCACCAGTCGGCATTGGAAATGGCACCAAAAGCATTGACAGATTTCAGTAGAGGCATAATGTTTCCTCCTGTGACTCAACGTCCCTGTCTCTCCAATTTTGCCTGGCTGGATCTAGCACCCAAGTCAATACAATTAACTTTATGCTGGACAAAAACAAAATCGAAAATCCTGGAATTGTAGCCATGACAAAGGCAATCATTAGCGCTTACTTAAAGTTCCCTTCCTTAATTAGCAGGGTTTAAAGCTGGTATTGGTATTATTTAAATGCCTAATTATCATCCCGTAAATGGCACCCTATCATCCTGGCTGTACGGTTCTTGGTACGCTATGAAGTTTATTATTTCCTATTACAATTAACATGCAAAGAGGTGACTTTACGCAGCTATTTTGGAAGACCTCCTTTCTTAATTGTAACAGAAATCTTTGGGAGGATATTTACATAGATGTTTATCGACGGGCCTTTTTTAAAAAAAACTCCATCCAATTATAAGCAGACAAAGTTTTTATTATGGGTTTAATTTTGAAATGCAAATGGACCATTGTGGAAGTTGCGTGTTGAAATTTTAATTTGCGCTTTTTATTTGTGCTGGCGGATTAAGCCAACTGTCCTGTGTCGAAATTAATTATAGGGATACATAAAACCCGCTATAAGATAACGGAGTGTGGCACTCGCCCGCATGCCAAAATTGCTGAGAGGTCTGAGCCGGAAGTTTGCTTTTGTTGACCCATGCATCACACTGGCTGTAAGTAAATGCATGCCTACTGCCCAAGCTGCTATGACGAATATCTTGGGCAGATGATATGTGTCCCCCTTTAACACTGCCTACAGTTACCATGGCTATGATAGCCTTAATATTGTCCTCTCACAGCAAGGTGGCAATTAGTATTTGGATTTAGAGGAAGGAAGGATAATGATTTCATATTGCAGCATCTCTCATTTCAGACCCTAACTGGACATAAAACCGCATGCAATGCTACAGCTAAAAAAACAGAAACTATAATATTTTCAGCACATTCTGGGAAGGGGGGCTGAAAGGACAGAGAGAGCCAACAAGGGGTTACATTGGCATACCTCTGAGATATCCCAGCGTTATCTCTGAGAAGTGCCATTGTACTGGCCTGGGGACACTGCACCCCAGCTGGATGCTGGCATAGCAACAGTGTGCAGCAATGCTGGTGTGGTGAGAAAAGGGATGTACCCAGGGTTGGCCCTAGTGCCATGCCTAACCTGCCCCATCCTGGGAATACTCCCCAGAACTGGCAGAAAGTTAACACCAGCAAAACCATAGCATAACCCATAGGCACCCTATGACAATTCCCCCTCCCCCAGGATCCCTTTCTCTTCTTCTTGGCTGAGTAGCCTCCCCCCCCTTCTTTGTTTTTCTGTCTGTCCCGTCCAGTTGTTTAAATAAATATAGACATATGCTGACCCAATCCAGGGATCTGAGGGACCGACAAAAATCCTTCTTTTGTCTTTGTTTGATAACAGCACACAAGTGGGTGATGATTATTTAAAATTAACAACCTAGTTTATGTTACTTATGAGGGGAAATGGTCAGGTAGGTGTTAGGTTTAGGGCTTAGAAGGTGAACAGGCAACCGGAATGAGATAACTTCATATAAACATAGCCAATAGGTGGTTTGCTGCAAACAAGTAGCTGTATGGCTATACAGACAAGTTATTAAACTTGAGGAGAGCACAGCATCCATGGACTTCCTTGGTGGTGTCCCATTATCAGAAGACAAGACTTGCTGAGAAACACAATAATGCTAGGAAAAGTTGAGGGCAGCAGGAAAAGAGGAAGACCCAATATGAGATGGATTGACTCAATCAAGGAACATTAACGTTAGGACATTTTGGAGGTCATTAATTCGTAGGGTCGTCATACATCAGAAGCGACTTGATGAGTGACCTGGTTTCCTATATTAGAATATCTGACAAATAGTGGCATTGTACCAAAGAATCCTTTTTATGAAAACTTGTTGCACTTTTAAATATAGTACATGATATACAATTGAATGTTACACTATTTTCAAAATTTCTAATTACCCAAAATAAATGTTTTTTTGATATGCTCTCTTTTGTTATGTTGTATTATATACATTGATATAGGAATAATGTTTATATTATTGTTTGCTTGTTTGTATATGAAAAATAAACTTTAAATTAAAAAAGAAGCAACTTGATGCTACTTAACACACATACACAATCTGCCTTGAGTCTCAGTGAGAAAGGGGGACTATAAATGAAGCAAGCAAATTAATAAATTCTATCAGATTCCTCAGGTGAGGTCTGACCACAACTGATGTAACATTCCTGGGATCCAGATCCAGCCCTAGGAAACAGTCTGGACAGCTCCCCTGCTGGCCTGTCTTCTCCTCATCTAACTCTTGACCTTCCCCTAGCCTACCCGCATCCTTGCTCAGCTCCCGTGCTGAACTGAGTGGCCTGACAGCCCTTCACCCTTGCTATACTGAGCGACTAGGCCAGACCAGGGCTTCTTTTGTAAAAAAAAAAGCCCAGCAGGAACTTATTAGCATAATAGGCCACACCCAACAGCAGAAACTTGTTAGCATATTAGGCCACACCCCCATGTTACCAGAAGTGTGGTCATCCAGCCACACCCACCTTTTGCTTCTTATTCTGTTTACTTTGTTTATTGTCAAAACCCAGGGCTTTTTTTGTAGCAGGAACTTCTTTGCATGTTAGGCCACACACCCCTAATGTAACCAATCCTAATGAGTTTCTGCCATTGGGTGTGGCCTATTATGCTAATGAGTTCCTGCTGGGCGTGGCCAACTCAGGAGCCAGCCGGAACTCCATTCCTGTGCGTTCCTGCCCAAAAATAGCCCTGGGCCAGACAGTATCCTACTAACCTGGGAATGGAATGTAGACTGATCCAGCTGTCTTCATTTTGTGGACCGTGAAATCCTTTTAAAAAGAATTAAACAAAATAAATCAATATATTATACAGTGCCCTTAAAATACAAATTTAAAAAACTGGGCCTTAAATTTAGCCTCTATATGGAAAGTCACTGGACTAAGTAGTCCTTAATGTACAATATGATACATATGAATATCCCAAAGTTGATGATGTACAAACAAGACCACAATCACAGTGAAAGACCAAATGTGTTTTGGCCCTGTGGGCCTCCTTCAGTGGTCACAAATACATTCATATGTACATCAGTACATATATACACAATATATACATATATACAGAAATACATTTATTTGTACTCCAATACATACATACACAATCTATACTGCTTGTGGGGAGGGCGGGGTATAAATCGAATGAATAAAATAAAAATAAAATATATGCACAAAAACATTACTATGTACACTAATACATATATACACAAATACATTCATGTGTACACCAAGAACTGCTTTTAACTTAAGAAACATTTCATTGGGAACATTTGGCTGTACAAGCTCAGGAGAATATATAGGTTGACCAGAGAGAAGTACTACTGGACATGTGATTGCACTGGAGGTTTTATTTGTATTTTTGTATTTCTCTTCTTTGCCCAGTGGTTAAACTTTGGAACAATTGTTTTCTGGTCTCTATTGCATATTCTGTATATGTATGATTGTATATATTTTTACAGATCAGCAAACATGTTCTATTTGTATTAGACCTCTGAGGAAGGCCTGTAAAGGCCGAAACGCGTTAGGTCTATTTCATCAGCCTTTCTATGCTTTTATATTTGCATATGAGGTATGAATGGGCTCTTATTCGTTATTTTAATTTGTGTTTAATAAATACATGTATATTTTTTAGGTTTCATAATTAGATTTTAAGAGTTGGCCCTCTTCTATTCTTGACTAACCTTTATAGGTTCTGAATTCTAGGTTTTAGGTTCAGTCTCCCCCCCCCCTTTTTTTGTCCTTAAAAGTAAAGGTAAAGGTTCCCTTGCTTGAAAGCCAGTTGAGTCCGACTCTAGGGTTGCGGTGCTCATCTCCGTTTCAAAGCCGAAGAGCCAGCGCTGTCCGAAGACGTTTCCGTGGTCATGTGGCCGGCATGACTAAACACCAAGGCGCACAGAACGCTATTACCTTCCAACCGAAGTGGTACCTATTTATCTACTTGCAATTTCTTGCTTTCGAACTGCTAGGTTGGCAGGAGCTGATACACTAATCCAAACCAGGTGTTGCTTGATCCACATCATGTGGCAAATGCCGACATTATTAAGATTGTGGATCTTGTTCCATGATTTTTGTGCTCACACATAAAAACATACAATTGTAAGTTATATCTAACTTTACTAACTCATTTCCTCATGGTGCATGTGTATGCATCAACCAGCCATCTGACAAAACCCCCAAACAAACTAGGATCTGGCCATTACACCATACAGGAGCCCTTCATTCCTCCAGGTTAAAAGTTCTGCCATGTCCCTTTGACGATTCTCACTTCTAGGGAGAAAATGTACATTGACAATCCTGACAAGGGCAGACTTCACAAATATAAGCTGGACATAATCGACGTGGGTCTGGTGCCTCAGCGATGACCCAGAATCAAAGGGGAAGTTGAGCTTTTGTGAAAGGTGGCGGATTCAACCCACGCTGATATTGACCGTTCCAGTCAAATGTTTCTAACAAAGGAAGAAATCGGACCACTGGCGGATTTTTTTAAAAAAACAACTTTGGAAAAATCTGCCTGGAGAACATGAATGGGAAATCCACTCTGATGCAAAACTCATGAGACTATCATCAAACAAAGCACATGGTTAACCTTAACAGAAGCGGATAGGGGAAAGAAATGGATTTGCAATTGTGCTAAACGCAATCATTTAAAGAGGGTGGCAATCAACCGGCTACAGTTAGCAATAAAGTCTGAGTAAACCAGGAAATGTCCAGACTTCACTGATGAGCATTGATTCCCTATTTTTCAGTAAGGTTCCAATATATATCATTACCCTAATATCTATCTATCTATCTATCTATCTATCTATCTATCTATCTATCTATCATCTATCTATCTATCTATCATCTATCTATCTATCTATCTATCTCTGTCTCTCTCTCTCTCTCTCTCTCTCTCTCTCTCTCTCTCTCTATCTCTCTATCTCTCTATCTATCTATCTATCCTATGTAAAACCAGCAACCATGAAACATCCTTTTCTTTTTCCTTCAGGGAAAGGTATCAGAGTTGTGCTGTGGGAAGTTCTCAAAGAAAGTGGTTATTTAGTTTTATTCTGAATATTTTTTTTAAATTGAAGATGCTTTTACATGCAACCCCAACCCTTGAAACTGTGAAAACAGAGCAACCACATCAGGGATGCATTAAGAGTTGTGTGGTTTCTAGCAGATACCTTCGCCACCATCCACCATTTCCTGAAGTCCATAACCATTTGTTCGTTTCTAACCTTTTGGAGAGACCATGCCTTGACCTGCATGGCTCAGGTCAGCCCGATCTCGTTTGATCTCAGAAGCTAAGCAGGGTTTGGTTTGGTTAGTACATGGATGGGAGACCACCAAGGAATTTCAGGGTCACTACACAGAGACAGGCAATGGCAAACCACCTCTGGACATCTCTTGTCTTGAATACCCTATTGCAGGGGTGTCAAACATAAGGCCCGGGGGCCGGAAGCAGCCCATCCAGGGCTCTTATGCAGCCTGCAAGCAACCAGTGCAAGGGAGGGAACTGGAGACTGCTCAGGGAGGGGAGTGGGTGGAGCCACTCTAACTGTGACTTCAGCATGGCGGAACAACCTCGTCTGCAGCAGTCAAGCAGTGTGGGAGCATCTGCCCAGTGCTGCACTGCCGGCTCTCCAGTCTGCTAACAAAACTGAGGGGTTACAGCTGGTGTAGAAAAACAAAAATATAGAAGCTGTAATGATGTACAAACCGCTTATAATCTCACAATAATGATACAAAAATAAACAGTCAAATTGAAAAGTATTAGAAAGAGGGACAAACTTCTTCGGAGTTTTGGCATTTGTTTTGTGAAGAACGTCTTCCAAACATCAAGAAGTGATGGTGTTGCTTCTTATTCCATAATGTGTAAATCCAGTACAAAGGTACTAATATCCTATATGTCACTGCAGCAAGTGTACGAGTGGAGTAGGAAGTTCACTCCTTCACTACCCTTTTTAAAAATTTATTGATGAAAATGTTAATCAATACAATTTCGAACCATTGTGCAGTTGCATATGTCAACAACAAGTATTACAGAACAAACAGTACTTTTCAAGAAACCAGAACGAACAAGTATTGTCCTGTCCAGTGCAAGCTGCGCTAAGCCAACGCTTTCTAGGTATGAGTCAACGCACGACCACTGAGGAGAACTTAAATCATCTTTATTTAACTTCACACGCATTCAGATGATCATTTACTCACAATCAAGCTCATAGCTGGGTGGAAAGTTACATCTTGTGATCTAGGTCAGTTCTATAGCCTGGCTTCCCCTCTCCTTGCAGTAAGGGTTGATGGACAAAGAAACAGAAAAGAATAATAAAACTCCTATCTTTGCTCCTCTGAGCTCCGGAAATTACTCTTAATAAGCCAGTCAGAGGTAAGCTTCTGGGACCCCTAACTGTGAACTACAATTCCCAGATGCAACTACTCTTAAAGATACAGAGCAGTTTTACTAAACTACAGTTAACGCTGTCTGGGGCAGCACAAGTATGATAAGGTAAAATACGTTAAATAAGCAGGACCTGGGTATTTATTGCCATGCATGAAGGTGATGAGTAAGTTAGACTGAGGCAGTAAGTTATAGGGATAGACCTACAATAGCGGCTTTTATGTCTACGACTGGGTATTACTCCTTCTACAAGTGATGTGTTAGAGGTATGATGCAAACAAGAACATCCAATGTGAGTTAAGAGTGCAGTATGTTTATATATGTTGGACTGTGCGGTTGGCAGTCTGTTGCCATAACTTATTCAATAACGTATTCACTACTCAAAAAACAGATGACGGAACACTGCTCCTCTTTGGTGCTTGTTGCTCGTTTGTCATTTATGTAGCAGGTAAAGACCTTTCACGTTTCAGTGCACTGCAGATTGATTTCTCCATCTTGATTTTTCCTGTTGCCTTGTTGTGTTGTTCAGGCATGATATTGATGATGTGGAGCTTCCGTCTGATGGATCTTTAGCTTTGCTGTTGGATAAACTTGCTGTCTGCTGCTGATCTTGGTTAAAATGCCTTGTTTACATAAGATGTACAATGGACGTCACTTTGTTAGGTATTTTAAACAGCTATATAAGTGTGAAAGCCTGACCCGAAAGGGCCAGCCCAGCCTGATCTCATCAGATCTCAGAAGCTAAGCAGGGTCGGCCCTGGTTAGTACTAGGATGGGAGAACACCGAGGAAGTCCAGGGTTGCTACACAGCGATCACACACACTCGGTAATACACTTTCAGTGCACTTTCCAACTGGGTTTTGCCAGTTCACACAGTAAAATCCACTTGGAAAGTGGATTGGAAGTGGATTATTTAGCGTGTGTGATCACAGCCAGAGGCACCTCTGGGTGTCTCTTGCCTTGTAAACCCTATGTGTGGTGTATTCGATGCAATGACAACTGTATGTGAATCACCCCATTGAATCACCATGTTAAGCTTCGTCCTGGGCTAGGATCCTAATCCCTCCAATCGCATTGGTAGCCCAGGAAGAACCAACCAATCAAGTGCCAGCAAGCTCCCTGAGCGGGAACGTCTGTGATTGGTCATTATGTATACAATCTTATTGGTTGGTAATGTATAGTAGGGCATGGCTACATTAGCCGGGAGAGTTTAAAAGAAGAACAGCTTCAATGCAAAAGCTGTTCTGGCTATCAGAGTTGATCTGTTTGGAGTTGAGTATGAGTTGTCGAATAAAGCTGATCTTTTGCTGAATCACTCTCCGACTCCTTTGTTAAGTGGGCGACTTAACACTATGGGACCTCCACAAGTTAGCTGTGAATTGATGGTATTTTCCATCATCACCACAGGTGTGAGTGCCTGTCGTTGTCAGTCCTGGAGAACTAGAAAACATATTGCTGGTAGCAGCTTGCTTATCAAAGCTTATGAACACTCTGAGTAAAAGTCCCTTAAGGGATACATCTTGTTGAGAGAGAAAGAGGGCAAGCTTTCCCGCTGTCCAATCAGGGAGGCAGGAACACTCCCCCCCCCAACTTCCTGCCTCTTGCCTTCAGTTCCATTAACTCTGAAAGCAGTAAGACTGAACATCAATCCTAGGGAAGAAAAACAAATGGACAAGAACCAAACAACAACCTAGATAAGAAAAACAGTCCGCTCATACCATTGAGACAAGAAGTCCATCTACTGAATAACTAGATCGACGGTGACTTCAGGAGGGGCAAGATGTCCTCCTTTCCTCAGAGGAGAACGACCCTTCACGATAAGAATCCAATGAGTGCTTCTGTATTTCTACAGTGACACTCTCACTGCCTAATGGGCTCCCTAGTCCTCACAGTGTTGATTGATGGTGACTACACTTGAAGACCTCCATACAATATGTTCTTGAAGAGCCAGCATGGTGTAGTGACTGAAAGTGACCATCTTCCTATTCTGCTGTCCTTTCGATCTAACTATGAGATCGACAAGCAATGTATTACCAGTCCAGTGGAATTCAACTTGTCCCAACACAAGAAAATAAGTTGTTCCTCTTCCTCCCTGGAACAGATCTCTCTCTGGATGTCTGGTTCCCAGGGTTTGGAGCTAAAGCGCAACTTAATTGAAGCGGAGTCATGGGAGAAGGCACTTTTGGTTTATAATTCTATAGTTGATAATATCTCTTCCTTCGCCAAACCAGTGGGCTCTAATAGCCAAACCAGCCAAGCTAGTCTCTCAAACGCCTGGTTTGATAGTCAATGCCTGCTTCTTAAAAGTAAACTTAGGCAATCCTTCCGCCAAATCCAGCAAGGAACTTTTGCCTACTCCCTTAATCAGTTTTTTAAGCTTAAAAGAGAATATGGCCAACTGTTAGCACAAAAAAAACATGTCTTCTACCTGGACAAGTGGGCCAGATTTTTTGAAGCTGCCCGAGCTAATGATACTCGAGCCTTCTGGCTTTTGGCTGGTAAACTTAATTCCCCAATTGGAGCTGCCCCTCCTTGTACTATCCCTTCGATCAGATGGTTTTCCTATTATAGTGATCTGTTCAACGAGCCTTCTGAGTTGGATATGAACAATCTTGGATTGATACCTTCTGACATTCCGAATTGGCCTCCTGTTTCCCAGGACGAAATTGTGGAACTAATTGGCTCTCTCAAGTCTAATAAGGCCCCCGGCCTAGATGGGCTCCCTGCGGAGATACTGAAAGGCAACATTGATTGGTGGTCCCGTTCCTTAGCCCACCTGTTTACCTTGATTGATCAGTTTGGTATTCTTCCTAACTCCTGGCTGAGTGCTGTTGTCATCCCAATTTTTAAGAAAGGGGATCCCAATAATATTGACAATTATAGACCCATTAGTCTGCTATCTGTTTTGGGGAAGCTATACGCTAAACATTTGCTTGTCAAATTAACTAAATGGATGGCAGACCAGAATCTCCCCGGGCGAGAACAAACCGGCTTTACAGCGAATCAATCCACTCTTGATCATTGTACCACTCTAGCTTTTCTAGCTGAGAAGTACTCCCGTCATCTGCGTAGTAAGCTTTATGCAGCTTTTGTGGATCTCCGCAAAGCTTTTGACTCTGTCAATAGATCTTTATTGTGGGATAAACTTCTTAAATTGGGGATTGACAAGCGCCTCTTATTTTTGATTCGGAAACTGCATACGTCCAACTTCTGCCAGGTGAGATTTGACGGGAAAGGTTCCCTTACCAAGGAAATAAGTGTTTCCAAAGGGGTTAAACAAGGGTGCGTCCTTGCCCCTTCACTTTTTAACCTCTTTATTTCTGATTTGTCATCTTCCTTGGATAGGGTTAATGGCCACCCGCCCAAATTAAACATGACTCCAGTTCCGGTTTTGCTTTACGCGGATGATGCGGTTATCCTCTCCTTTACTAGGATTGGTCTTATACGCTCTTTATCTGAGTTTAATGTCTATTGCCTTCGGAACTGCCAGGGGGGGGGGGGAATAGCACGGGCACCAAAAGAGAGACGTGGCGGCGGGATCACATAGATCCCCTGAGCCGCCGCGCACTTCCTCCCCGTCATGATCAGATGCCGGGGGGAAGCCACTAAAGAAAGAGCGCGACAGCTGAACTGCGCATGTGTGCCTGGATTGATCCGGACGACGGGCGCGGCGGCAATCCCATGGCCGCGCTTGCAGCGGTGCTTCGGGTAAGTCCTCCTCTGTAGGAGGTTCTTTTTCGCAGCGGGTTTTCAGGGTTTAGGGATGGCTCAGGGACAGGTGCGTGCCGCTTCCCAGATGTTGCAGTGAGATCGCGCCCGTTTGCTGTGCCCCCGATCCATTTCTCTCCCGGGCCAAAGTCTCCCATGTGACTGGGGCCATAGCTTTCTGATTTGCCTTCAGGAATACCTGATCTCGTCAGATCTTGGAAGCTAAGCAGGGTAGACTCTGGCAAGTACTTTACCTCCATGGTACCATATATTGCTAATTTGACAACTCCAGTTTTTAGGAGGGTTTTTATGCTTGCAAGGTTCAACCTTTTCCCCTCAGTAGTGGTTTCCGGTAGATACAGGGGTGTGCCATACAAGGATAGACTCTGTAACTGTAATCTTTGGGAACCTGATTCTATCACCCATATTCTCTTTCGCTGTCCTAAATATCTCGCTATGCGCAATGTTTTGATTCGCCCACTTCTCCCTGTGCAGAGAGATTTTCTGGATAGGGATTTAAATTTCTTTCTAGCAGACAAGAGTCCAGCAATAACACTATCTGTCGCTGAATTTCTGACTTATGTATGGAAGTCAAGAGTAGTACTTTGTAAATCTCGTAAACCATGTTAGGATTGCTTTGTATTTTAAGATAATGGGAATATTGGTTGTCGTTGTTTTAGTACTATCCCTTAAATTTTGCCTTTGTTCTGGTTATCTGTGTTATGCCAATAAAGGTTTCTGTTCTGTTCTGTTCTGATTGATGGTGACTACACTTGAAGACCTCCATACAATATGTTCTTGAAGAGCCAGCATGGTGTAGTGGTTAAGAGTGGCGGACTCTAAGCTGGAGAACCGGGTTTGATTCCCCACTCCTCCTCCACATGAAGCCTGCTGGGTGTCCTTGGGCCTGTCACAGTTCTCTCAGGAATCTCTCAGCCCCACCTACCTCACAAGGGTGCCTGCTGTGGGAAGAGGAAAGGCACGGCGATTGTAAGCTGCTTTGAGGCTCTTCAAGGTAGAGAAAAGCTGGGTATAAAAACCTACTCTCCTTTCTTTCTTGAGTAAAAGAAAGCTGCCAGTGCTGAAGCCAGTTTGGTGTAGTGCTTAAGTGCGCGGACTCTAATCTGGGAGAACCGGGTTTGATTCCCCACTCCTCCACATGATGCCAGCTGGGTGACCTTGGGCCAGTCACAGTCCTCTCAGAGCTCCCTCAGCCCCACCTACCTCACAGGTTGTCTGTTGTGGGGAGAGGAAGGGAAGGTGATTGTAAGCTGCTCCAAGACTCCTTCGGGTAGTGAAGGGCGAGGTATAAAATAGGGTTGCCATCCCCCTGATGGGGGCAGGGTTTTCCCCAATTTCAGGGCCCCCGATCCACCGCTGCCCCCACCCCCAAAGAGCCCCATCCCGCCTGACTTGCCCGGCATGATGACATCAACCAGAGGTGACATCATCACACCAGGCACATCATGTGGGGATGCTCTAGCATTTGGGCAAGAACTCTATGGTGACCACAAGTTTTTTTGCTCATATGCTAGAGCGTCCTGCCCAACTCCCAGAGGAAGACTGGAAGCCACACACACACCAGCAGCCAGGCAAGACCTGGCAACCCTAGTATAAAACCAGCTCTTCTTCTTCCTCTTCCTCAGAGATGAGAGTTCCTCTTATCTGGTAGGTCCCCATAAGATCACTAGATGGCCTCAAGCAAGATCCTGTCTCTCAGTCTATCCGTTCTGAGCAATATGGGGTTAATAATACAAGCCAGCCTTTCAGGGCTGTAATACCGGGACAGTATAAGAAAAGTGCTTTGAACACTGAAAAAGTTATAGGCCTTTTCATTAGGATTAATAATAAGATGGCCAACAAGCTTCTAGGAATAGGGAAACCAGTCTTTCTCTGTAATATTCAGCTGCAGGAGTGAAAATTCCTTTTGTGGTGGAATTGCTTTCCACAGGCCTTCTGAAGCATCCACACCAAGATTCCGGGACTGGCGACCTTCAGGTGGGACCTGAAGTCCTGGAATTACAACTGCTCTGCAGACCACAAAGATCAGTTCCCCCAGGGAAATGGCAGGCGGGTGGACTCTATGGTATCACATCTCTGCGGAGGCCCTTTTCCTTGTCAAACTCCACCCTTCCCAGGTACTGCCTCAAAATCTCCGGGAATTTCCAAAGCCAGAGTTGGTAATCCTACCCGCTACCCCTGCTGTGTGCGGTGATCACTGGCGGGTTGGGCTGATCCATTCCACCCCCACCCCCTTCTGTTGCTAAATGGCGGCCATCCATCTTTTATCGAGTCTCTTCTTTGCCACTACTCACCATCGCCGCCCCATGGTGCAAGCCGCCTCCTACCCACCCCCACCAGGGAGAGTCAGCGTGCGGTGGGGATTTTTAATTCCATGCGAATGTGCAGAACACCTTCCATCTTGCTCTTCCCCTGATCATTACACATGTGTGCATAACATACTTGTGATGGACAGGAGAAGATCCCACCCTCTTCCCCCCCCCAGTCAGTGCAGACCAATCAGATTCAAACAGGCTGAATGGGATGATGGAATGACAAAAAAAAAACTCTCTAAGGGGAGTTCAACTATCAACAGCCAGGGGGCCCTCCAACCCATTTGATCCTGCAGTCATCTTTGGAATTCTGACACAGAATGAGGGGTGCAGATAGAAAATGGAAGCCACAACGTGGCTGCCACGGGAGATGGAGCCAGCCACAAAATGGCCGCCACAGCTTACCTTCCATAACACGGCGAAGACCCTTGTGCTGTGGTGGCAGCAACATTTTTAAAAATCTGAACAGCCCATCAAACCTCCAATGGCCAATCTGAAGCCTTGCCAGGCAAAAGCCTCACTTGGCCCCACCCACTTTCTAAAAATGCTTGGCGGACACCAGGAAAGGACTCCGCAGGCACTATGGTGCCCAGGGGCACTGTGTTGGAGACCCAATAGACGAACAAGAGAGTGGGTTTTCAAGGGAGAAGTGATAGGAGGTATCTTGAACTGGGCAGGGAGATCACTGGACTGTAGTGTATGATTTGAGACAGGCAGGGTTTGGATGCTATTCCTTGATAAAAAAAAGAGTGAAATTTAAAAGCTGTCCAGTTTTTGTCTTCAAGTCTGACATATGGAAAGAACCAACATATGTCTTGTTATGTCATGTATTTTACACTGTGTTTTTAAATGGTTTTAACTGCATTGCACTTTTACTGTTGGAACCCGCCTTGAGCCTGTCAAGGGGAGGGCAGGATACAAATCCAATAAAATGAATAAATAAAATAAATAAATAAACATTGTAACCAATGCTCCCTCTTAGCTGTGGAGTCTTGTGAGCAGAAATTGTACTTTGTGAGCTGCTGGCATCAAAGTGGTGAGCGAGCCAATTGGCTGCTGCATAAATTAGTTTGTTCTGGAGGCCTCCTTCCTGAGCTAAGACAAAAATCTGTGAGCTGGAGGTTCAAAAACTGTGAGCTGGCTCACACTAAATCAGCTTAGATGGAACACTGATTTGTAACCATTAAGTATAATGCACCTTCCAGCTTTGGTAAGCATGTCTGCTATCAGGTGAGAGTGGACAGGCATTACAGGCCATGCTTACAAACAGGAAAAACTTATGAATATATGTGCTTCCCTTGTTTATCCTCCAACTGTACAACCAACTCCACACTTTGTAGGACCCAAAGAAAAGGATTCTACAGAAGACAGGATTAAGGAATCCTGTGTGTGCAAAAGAAGAAGAAGAAGAAGAGAAGAGATTGGATTTATACTCCGCCCTTCACTTGGAGTCTCAGAGCGGCTTACAAACGCCTTTCCCTCCCCCCCCACAACGGACACCCTGGGAGGTGGGTGGGGCTGAGAGAACTCTGACACAAACTGCTCTTTTTCAAGGACAGCTGTGCCAGAGCTTGTGACTGACCCAAGGTCACATCAGCAGGTGCAAGTGGAGGAGTGGGGAATCAAACCCGGTTCTCCCAGATTAGAGTCTGCACACTTAACCACTACACCAAACACCAAGACACATTAAGGTTGCGGTCAGACGTGCCATTCTGCACAGCCAGGAAGCGCTCCTATTTCATCCGTTGGCTTTTGAAACGGAGTCGCTCAATCAGACATCCAAGTATATTCCATTTCGCTGAGGGATCCGCTCGTCACTGCATGATCAGACGGGGCAGACGGGTGAGGCTTTTATTATTATTTTTGTCTGCTTTTGCACATGTGCATAAACAAGGGTGCAGTTTTTTGCACATGCACGTTCCAACTTCTGATACTCAATTCTCTGCTTTGACCGCTCACCAATCCTTCCACGGAGCACCGTGATCCTCCAAGAAAGCCCTGGCCCTGGTTGTCGACAGCCTGGCCTCCCTAAGACTCGGGGGGGGGGGGCCAGTCAGTTCTGGGCCTCTGAACGCAGTGCTCTCTGTGGAATATGTGGGGAAAGGTATGTAGCCCCCCTGACCATAAAGGGCTTTAAAGGTAAGAACCAGCACCTTGAAACGAATTCGATATGCTATCGGCAGCCAGTGCAGTGCTTTTAGCACAGGCTGGATGTGCTCCCGAATTGAGAGTGCCATCAGCAGCCTGGCTGCAGCATTTTGCACCAGCTGCAGCTTCCGGATTTGAAACAAGGGCAGACCCACGTAGGTACCTCACACACCTAAAGTTAGCAGTGGATCTGGTATAGTGCATTACAACACCCACACGAAAATGCAGTTCTTAAATTCAACTTTTACACACACACACACACACACACATATATATATATGAAAAAATACATTTTGGAGGGTGTGGAACTAGCAGCAGAGGAGCAGAACAATTGTTCCCCTCTCTTTACATGGAAAAGATACAGCCAGGGCTCTTTTTGGGCAGGAACGCAGAGGAACGGAGTTCCAGCTGGCTTCAGAGTTGGCCACGCCCACTACAGCCCAAACCTCTGCATGCGTGGCTACAGAGGGAAGGCCAGGAGAGCGAACCACACACCCCTGGTGACTCCGAGGCGGGCGGGCCAGGGGGGCCCTGGAAGGATTGGGGAGGCATTTAAAGCCTCCCCGTGCCTTCCCCGGCCTGTCCAAGGGTCGGCTTGCCCGGGCAAGCCAAGGGAAGGCATGGGTGTGTAGCCTAATAGGCTAACGAGCTGTCCTGTCCTGGGTGTGGCCTAATATGCTAATGAGTTTCTGGTGTTGGGTGTGGCCTAGTATGCTAATGAGTTCCTGCTGGGCTTTATCTACAAAAAAAGCCCTGGATACAACTCTTCCTGCCCAGATTTCGTACAGAACAGTGACAGACAAAAGTGGGATGAAAAGTGATGCATACCGCTCTGGGCGCACCCTGAGAGGCAGTCAACACTCGCTGTCGGAATCCTAGATGTTCATGTTCATAGCAGGTCAGACCCTCTTTCCGTTGAAGTTCCAGGCAGATAACATTTGTCAGTTCAGACGGCAGGAAAATATTGTGGGTGTTTTGATGTTCCAATAGATAAAAGGGACTTGCTACGCCGGTTGACGCTTGCTGTTTGATGTCAGAAATGAGACTAACAGTGCTACAGAATTTATTAATGAATAATAAGTAGCGAATAGGGATTGGCATGACGTTACGTACAGTTCATACCAAACATCAGGATTTATGTTCAGAGCCCACAAAACAGCCCAATCTACAACTAAGCAGATTCAAATCCAAGGAGACTCAGGAACGGTCTCTTGGGCACATCATAATCTCAGCATACAAGGGGCCTGGGGAAAAGGCTATCTTATATGCAGAGTTTGGATCAGATCTGTAATGGATAAAGCAGATGCATGAGATTCTGGTGTTTGCTCCTTTATACTTCCATGCTCTGAGTTTTTGAAACAGGTTTCTGCCATGCAGTGGATTAAGGGCCTGGGGTAGGGGTTTTTTGTGTGTATGACTACAGAGAACCACAGGAGCTGTGGTGGCTCAAGTGGTTAAGACGCTGAACTGCAGGCTGTGGAAGGTCGGTAGTTCAGCAGTTCGAGACCCGGGTGCCGCATGATGGAGTGAGCTCCCGTCTCTAGTTCCAGCTCCTGCCAACCTAGCAGTTCGAAAGCAAGAAATTGCAAGTAGATAAATAGGTACCACTTTGGTGGGAAGGTAACAGCATTCCGTGCGCTTTGGTGTTTAGTCATGCCGGCCACATGACCACAGAAACGTCTTCGGACAGCGCTGGCTCTTTGGCTTTGAAACGGAGATGAGCACCGCAACCCTAGAGTCGGATTCAACTGGCTTTTGAGCAAGGGAACCTTTACCTTTACCTTACAGAGAACCACACAGCTGCAAGAATCGAATGCACACAGCAGTTTCAAGTCACTGCCACCACAAGCTAACAGTCACATATCTATTTTGCATTACAGAATCTGAAACCAACTCACATTTACTTTTGTGGAAGGAGAGAATGGTTGCTTGAATGGAATCTTTGCTGTGGGTGTAGATTGTAAGTCATCCCAAGATGAAGGAGATGGGGAAAGTGAGCCAGAGCCGATTCACCTAATCACCCTGACAATGACCCCTGAGTCCCCCTATTGCAAAACTCCAAGTGGCGACTGGAGCTCTCCTGGGATTACAACTGATCTCCAGGAGACAGAGAGCAGTTCCCCTGGAGAAAATGGCTGCTTTGGAAGGTGGACTGTATGGAGAAGGGCTGTGGCTCAGTGGAATAGCATCTGCATGGCATGCAGAAGGTCCCAGGTTCAACAACAACAACAACAACAACAACAACAACAACAATAATAATAATAATAATAATACTTTCCATCTATTAATCGCTTTCCCCAGTGGGCTCAAAGTGATGTACAGTTACTCAATATAGACAAGGGACTAACAATGTTTGTAGGGAAGACAACATATATTCATTTTTAATTGTACGCGCCATCACTGCCCGGTATAGACGTCTTCTGGCTTGGCTCCATCGTTTTCCGCACGGCTGCGTGTTGGCCAGGCTTCAGGACCCGTATGTCAATCGCCACACTGCCACCACCTGGCCAGAACATCCATTGCAGGGATTCTTTCGTAGTCGAGAAGCTATTTCGCCTTCCAAGCCTCAACCAGGACGTCCGACCGTCAGCTAACACCCTCTCACAAGGGAGATTGGCGTGCCCACTCTCTCTAAGGAGTGGTTCCCATTTTATCTACTCGCCGAAGCTTTCGAATCGCTGGGTGGACGATGAGTTGGGGACAACAGGCTGGCTGCTCAATCTCTGGCATCTCCAGTAAAAAAAAAAAAGGTTTAAGGTAATGTGAAAGGCCTCAGCCTGAGACCTTGGAGAGCCACTGCCAGTCTGAGAAGACAATACTGACTTTGATGGACCAAAATGTCTGATTCAGTAGAAGGCACTTTCATGTGTTGAAGTATTCATTACACCCCACTGAAATCCCTCCCCTCCTGAAACCGCATCGTCTCCAGGCTCCACGCCCCAAGTCTCCAGGTATTTCCTAACCTGGAGGCGGCAATCCCACCCTCCACCCACCTGTGGGGATTGTCTGCTGATGCTGCCGGCTGCCACAATCCAACCCATAGATCCCTCCAACACTGACCTGGATGTGAAGGAATTCAACAGGGCAGTCCTGCAGTTCATGAACCTACTACTCCGAGCAGTCAGCTACTGGAGGCTGTTGACTCCCCTCGGATTTCTAATTTTGGGTGAAAAGGTGTCATAGCATATAGCTTCAAGCCAGACCACTGCTACTTTAAATTCCTCTCTACTTCAACTGAGAACTGACACTACTATGGCATGAATGAAGCCTGCTCTGGATCATAAAGGCTCAACCAAGTTTTGACCACTGTAATCAGAGCAACTTCTATGCTCTCTGTGGAGCTATCCCAGGTGCTGAAAGGCTCAACTGAGTTTTGACCACTGTAATCAGAGCAACTTCTATGCTCTCTGTGGAGCTATCCCAGGTGCTGAAGGCCTTGCTGCTGACCATGGTACCTGCATGCCTGCTCTCTGGTGACCTCAGTGCATTGCCTCCTGGCAGATACGATAGCCTCGCTGTCAGTCGTTTTGTCTCTGTGCCTGTTAACTGGTTATGGTACTTTGTCACCCTGAATACCTTCCTCATGCCCTGACCAATCCCTAGAGGTTCTCCCTTGCAGCTCGAAAACAATGAGGGGTATGCCATTTTAATTTGTATTTGTTCTTATTTGTTTTCAATTAATTTTGGTCTTTAATAATTTTATTTGTCCCATTTGTTTTCACCTTTGCATGTGGGAGAGCCAGTTTGGTGTAGTGGTTAAGTGTGCGGACTCTAATCTGGGAGAACCAGGTTTGATTCCCCACTCCTCCGCTTGCACCTGCTGATGTGACCTTGGGTCAGTCACAAGCTCTGGCACAGCTGTCCTGGAAAAAGAGAAGTTTGTGTCAGAGTTCTCTCAGCCCCACCCACCTCACAGGGTGTCTGTTGTGGGGAGGGAAAGGGAAAGGAGTTTGTAAGCCGCTCTGAGACTCCAAGTGAAGGGTGGGGTATACATCCAATCTCTTCTTCTTCTTCTTCATTTCCTTTATCCCACTCTTTTCCCCTTCTACATTGGTTTCAATGGGAAACACTTTCCAGGGTTTTTTGTTTGTTTTTGTTTTTTACCCACCTGAGCTTAAATTTGTTACAGTAGTACCCCTTCTCCTCCACATGATGTCTTAAAGTAGGTTACATGTTTTTTTTTTACTCAGGAAATCCCAGTTTCACTCCCTGGCATCTCCAGTTGATTACAAAAAGATCTCAGGTATCAGAGTTGAGGAAGGCCTTTGCTAGGGGCCTTGGAGGGCTGCTACCTGGCATAGGAGACAGTACTGGGATGGATGAACTAATATGACAAAGAATAAGGTGGCTTCACATGTTCGTTCATATCAGGTTTGTGCTAATGTACAAATGTTAGATTCTGCTCATTATGTCAATCATTCATTCTTTCAAATAGGTTTATATAGTGCACTTCTCTGTTTAAAAATTCCCAAGGCAATGTACAGCAATTACAAAATAAGAAGAGAATAAGAGATTGGATTTATACCCTGCCCTTTACTCGGAGTCTCAGAGCGGCTTACAATCTCCTTCCCTTTCTCTTCCCACAACAGACACCCTGTGAGGTAGGTGGGGCTGAGAGAGCTCTGCCTGAGAACTGCTCTTGAGAGAACAGCACCGAGAGAACTGTGGCTTGCCCAAGGTCACTCAGCTGGCTGCATGTGGAGGAGTGGGGAATCAAATCCGGTTCTCCCAGATTAGAGGCCGCGCTGCTAACCACTACACCAAACTGGCTCTCAATACAACTTAAAACACAGCATGCCAGTCAAGAAAACCCAATAATAGCATTAGATTAATTAATTAGTAATTAGATCATTAAAACAGTAAAAGGAAAGCAACAATCAATCCATTGTAATGTATGTATGTTAAGTGCTGTAAGTTGCTTTTGACTTGCAGCGACCCTATGAATGAATGTCCTCCAAAACATCCTATCATTAACAGCCATTCTTAGGTCTTGCAAATTGAGGGCCATGGCTTTCTTGATGGAGTCAATCCCTCTCCTGTTGAGTCTTCCTCTTTTCCTGCTGCCTTCAGCTGCTCCTAGCATTATTGCCCCTTCCAATGATCGAGAACCCCCTTATTTGTCTTTTTGGTGGCCCACGGTATCTGTAAAACTTTCCTCCAACACCACATTTCAAATGAATCTAGTTTCTTCCTGTCAGCTTTCTTCAATGTCCAACTTTTGCACCTGTACATAGTTGTTGTTGTTGTTCAGTCGCTCAGTCGAGTCTGAGTCTCCGCGACCCCATGGACCAGATCACGCCAGGCCTTCCGGTCTTCCGCCGTCCTCTGAAGTTTTCTCAACTTCATGTTCGTTGCATCTATGACCCTGTCTAACCATCTCATCCTTTGCCGTCCCCGTCTTCTTTGACCTTCGATCTTTCCCAGCATCAGGGTCTTCTCCAGTGAGTGCTCCCTTCTCATTTGGTGGCCAAAGTACATAATACAAAGTACATAGTAGTAGGGAATATTATGGTGTGAATTATCTTGGTCTCGGTCTCCAGTGACACATCGTTATACTTAGGGACCTTTCCTAGCCCTTCCCAATCTCAGCCTCCTTCTGATTTCTTGGGTGCAGAATCCCGTTTGGTTGATGATGGAGCCAAGGAATAGAAAATCTTGAACCATTTCAGTGTCTTCATCATCAAGCCTAAAGTTGTCATTATCCATTGTAATAAATTACATTAAATCAGAGAAAAGAATAAAAATGGGGGTAGGGGAACTATGGCAGAGATAAAACCTAGGAATGAGGAAACAGCATTATGAATGGCAACATGGCGCAGACAAATGACATATCTAGGGAAAGCCATTAAACAAATGCCTTCGTGTCTTCTTTATGGCCGACTCGTCATTGTGTGCAAATAACAATGGATATCATGCCAACGCCCACCTTCTCAAAATTGTTGTCTGAATCAGAACACCCGAGTCTGAGAACTTAATTAAACCGATTCATTCAAGTATTTTTAACCAACCAAGTATCTTAACCAAGCCAGTGTGGTGTAGTGGTTAAATGCACGGACTGTAATCTGGGAGGAACGGGTTTGATTCCCCACTCCTCCACTTGTATCTGCTGGATGACCTTGGGCAAGCCATAGTTCTGGCACAGCTGTTCTTGAAAAGAGCAATTTCTGTTAGAGCTCTCTCAGCCCCAGCTACCTCACAGGGTGTCTGTTGTGGGGAGGGGAAGGGAAAGGAGTTTGTAAGCCGCTCTGAGATTCCAAGTGAAGGAAGGGGGTTTAAATCCAATCTCTTCTCCTTCTTCTTTCCTTCTTTGGAGCCAGAGTGGAGTAGTAGATGAGTTTTGCCTGCAGGTACAGCTGAGTTTTGCCTGCAGATACCGCCAATCAATCTTTGGTTAGGTCTGGTGCAAATTATAAATTTACCACGTTCCTGACTGGTGATGCTATATCCTCATGATGTAGAGCCCCCCCCCCCCCGCACATCTTCAGAACTCCAGAAGTTTCATATCGCATAGTAACTTCCTAAAGAAAGTTGTTGAGGCTATATCTAAAGCCAGTACTTTGAAGGAGAACCATAGACACACAGATGGCTAGATAGTCTTCATCCCTTCAAAAGGTGATAGATCAAGATGGGTAGCCATGTTAGTCTGTCTGTAGCAGTAGAAAAGAGCAAGAGTCCAGTAGCACCTTAAAGACTAACAAAATTTGTGGCAGGGTATGAGCTTTCGTGAGTCACTGCTCAAATTCGTGAGTCACCCACCACAAATTTTGTTAGTCTTGAAGGTGCTACTGGACTCTTGCTCTTTTCTGTTCCTTCAAAAGGTTTTGAAACAGCCTGCAGATCCTAAAAGCTTTGTCTCTTTGAGCATAATGCGAAATTTCAAGATGCCGAAGAACATAAAAGATGACGTGAAATCATCTCAGAATCATTGAGGTGGATTTCTTGAGGCAGCAAGGTAACCGCTCAAGAATCCAAAGGTATGTGGCACTCTCACAAATGAACAAATACATCAAGTGAAAACAGAAAACGCTCTGTGGTGAGTGTATCCTTTATACCAGGCCTCGGTCCTGACGCTTATTGGGAAATCTTGCTCCACTCAACTCAACCTAATTGACAGGGATGTTGTGAGGATAAAACGTGGGGGAAGGAACTCTGTGTAGGCCACCCTGCATTTCTGGGAAGAAGGGAGGGCTAGGAACGTGATGGATAAACTCCAGTTCTGAAGCAGCACATTGGCAGTTTTTCACTGATTTGTGTCACTGCTGCTTGTAAGCACTGTTCTCCACAAGGGTAATGGGATGTTTTTGCCTCTAGGTGGTTATAAAGGGGGAAATGGTGTCACCTGCAGTTGCTACGGGAGGGACGGAATTAGGAAGTGAAGAATATGGGGGGGAACTCCACTCGGAACCGAGCTGCTTTGACACAGATAAAATCGGATTAGACTCCAGTGTATAATCACTGAATAATTAAGCAAGTTCAAAAGCTCCCAGGTGCTCAGGAGGGTCTAGTATATTTCCGGGAGAAGATATTGATCAAAATGCGTATTAAGACCAGGCCGTTTTTTTCAAAAGAAGGAACCAGAAACAAAGCCGACCAAGTTCACAAATATGGACTTCCTCTTCAGTCTGAACCAGTGACCCAGTTCTAATTTTTTTGTCTCTATGTCATTCACTTTGCAACACTGATGAAAGGGTACGCGAACCATCAGAAGTCTCCCGGTAATATTGAACCTGGAAAAGCCATGCAGTCAGTGGAACTGATTCAATTGAACCCAGCCTCATTGTCTTAAGAAAATGGGCTGTAGTTTTGTCCTCAATATCGCCACGGGAAGAAGGGAAGAACATATTGGGTGTAGTAAATAAGAAGCTGGAGACCGACTGGTGATGAAGGTGCATAGAAAGTTTATACAGATATGATGGTGAATATATACCCAGAGATATACAGGCTATCATACAGCATACCATGCCTTCGCTTGAGAGACTAAGTCCCCACCCAGCTTATCAAACTGATAGCTAATATACCAAACCCAGCCAATCACTAACAAGGTGAATTAATTACCTACTCTAACAATGCCTGATAGAGAACACCTGCTAGTATAACACCTGGCTGTAATTACTTAATCACTAGTATGACAGCTAGGTCTGTCAAACAGATCAAACTGATCTAGTAACTGCTTGCTACCTCTAGCATCTAGACATATATCTCAATAGAACATGCAGGCAGCAAACTCCATCTAGGTGCCAACATCTAGGTGGGAATTTTAACAAAAGACCAGAAACCCGTGAATATAACAAAATAAATAAATAAAAATAGTATGTGAACCCTAGATAAATGTTATGAATGAAGAATATTACACTAAATGTCTCTGCCGTCAGTCCAATTTTTGAAGACCCCCTCAAAGTCCTAAAAGAATTCCTATCTGAAGCGATCCTTCCCAGTGAGGCAATAAAGTCCAATGTTGACAGGGCCAAATCTATCTTGTTAACGGGGCACCGGTAAAAATCCCATTTCCACAGTGTCTTCTTCAGGAACAGGTACCGCAATTGAACATAATTAATCCATAATACATTCTGTCTTCCTGCTTCTTACTTCATAGTCTGGTCTGATACAGCAGCTCCTAAATTTTCAAAGAACGCTATAGCTGACAGCAGAGACATTTAGTATAATATTCTTCATTCATAACATTTGTTAAGAACCAGTTTGGTGTAGTGGTTAGGAGCGCATACTCTAATCTGGGAGAACCGGGTTTGATTCCCCATTCTGCCACATGCAGCTGCTGGTGGGATCTTGGGTCAGTGACAAGTTGTTTCAGAGCTGTCCTCTCAGGAACAGTTTTCTCAGCGCTCTCTCAGCCCCACCTACCTCACAGGGTGTCTGCTGTGGGGAGGGGAAGGTAAACAAGATTGTAAGGCACTCTGAGACGCCTTCGGGTGGTGAAGGGCAGGGTATAAATCCAATCTCTTCTTCTTTTTCTTCTCTAAGGGTTCACATACTATTTTGATACATTTTTCATTATTCTATTCAAAGGTTTTTGGTGTAGTGGCTAAGTGTGCAGACTCTAATCCGGGAGAACTGGCTTTGATTCCCCACCAGTGTTCCCTCTAAGCTGAGTTAGTGTGAGCTAGCTCACAATTTTTTAGCCTCCAGCTCACACACTTTTGCCTTGGCTCAGGAAGGAGGGCTCCAGAGCTAACTGATTTATGCAGTAGCCAAATCACTGGCTCACAACTTTAAAGCCAGTAACTCACAAAGCAGAATTTGTGCTCACAAGACTCCACAGCTTAGAGGGAACACTGTTCCCCACTCATCCACTTGCAGCTGCTGGATGACCTTGGGCAAGCCATAGTTCTGTCAGAGCTGTTCTCTCAAGGACAGTTCTCAGTCAGAGCTCTCTCAGCCCTGCCTACCTCACAGGGTCTGCTGTGGGGAGGGGAAGGGAAAGGAGTTTGTAATGTAAGCTGCTCTGAGACTCCGAGTGAATGACGCAGTATAAATCCAATCTCCTCCTCTTCCTCTTCTTCTTCTTCTTCCTCTTCTTCTTCTTCTTCTTACCGTGAATCTCCTCTTTTCGCTTTGTGACATCTAGGTGGGGACTGGAGATCTCCCAGAATTACAACTGATCTTGGGAATGCAGAGATTAGTTCCTCTGGAGAAAATGGCTGCGTGAGAATGTAGACTCTATGGCATTATGCCCCGCTGTGATCCATCTGTTCCCCAGGCTCCACCCTCAAATCGCCAGGAATGTCCTAACCTGGAGTTGGCAACTGTACCATCTAGTTAAACACACACACACACACAGAGAGAGAGAGAGAGAGAGAGAGAGAGAGAGAGAGAGAGAGAGAGAGAGAGAGAGAGAGAGTTGTCCAGTCTTAAACAATTTGCCATACCTTAAGTTAATGCATTTTTATTTCTGTAGAAACGAAAGCAATAAACAGCAGGCAAAAATGGTCATAACAACTAACTCGAGGAAAAATAAATATGAACGTAGAAGTTTAGATCAAACGGCAGCCTCATAATATTTACTTAATTATTTATAGTCTGCCTTTCTTGCAGAAACTCAGGACAGATTACAGCGTAAGACATCCAGTAACCAATGCAATAGGACTCAGATTACAGAATTAGAGATTAATGTGAACAACGGACTCTCGAAGGCAAAGTATTCTATAACAATACCGAAAGTGGATTACATGGTAAAGACAATGCAGTCCAAGCTGGTGATATCTACAATAATCATTGTAATTGGCTACAATCCTATTCCATTATGAAGGTTCTCTCTAAAATATGGGACAACCAGATAAAAACAAACCACAGATAAAATAATGACAGGCAAAATCGGGGACAAAGAAGAAGAAGAGATTGGATTTATACACCGCCCTTCACTACCCAAAGGAGGCTCAGAGCGGCTTATGATCTCCTTTCCCTCCCCCTCCCCACAACAGACACCCTGTGAGGTAGGCAGGGCTGAGAGAGCTCTGAGAACTGCTCTTGAGAGAACAGCTCTGAGAGAACTTGTGACTGACCCAGCTGGCTGCATGTGGAGGAGTGGAGAATCAAACCTGGTTCTCCAAGATTAGAGTCCGCACTCCTAACTACTACACCAAAGTGGGAGAGCAACCTCCAGGTGGTGGTAAGAGATCTCCTGGGATTACAACTGATCTCCAGGTGGCAGAGATCAGTTCACCAGGAGAGAAAGGCCACTTTGGAAGGTGGAATCTATGGCATTATACTCCATTGAAGTCCCCTCTTTAAATCCCGCCCTCCTCATGCTCCACCTCTAAAATCTCCAGGTATTTCCCAGCCCAGATCTGGCAACCCTAAGAGGAACCTCATGGAAGGCAGTGCTCACGCTTCCAGGCTTGTGTGCATTTGTGCATGGATTATAATGATTGCTTTTGCCTTTGCAGCCAAAGGGATTAATATTTTTCTTTCCTTTTTCATCACTGTAATTTTTGCAGTCGTGCAATTACAACTCTGTTTTTTTCTCTCTACAAAAGAACAATCCTTTTGGGCTGGAAGGTCAAAGAAGTAATTAAAGCCCCTCCCCCCAAACTGGCTAAGGAGTGATTCAGGGATGACTGGGTCACTGTGAGAAAAAGGAAGTAATTAATTAAACAGAATTAATCCCCTTTCATCTTGGAGAAGCAACAAGGAGGGGTCGGGGAGGACGGGAAGAGAAAAAACTATTTCTTCCTAAAAAAGCAGCTCGATTCTCAGGCTTAGCTGGACCGCTCTGTCATAACAACATGACATAAGAACACAATAGAAGCCACTGTTGGATCAGGCCAATGGCCCATCCTGTCCAACACTCTGTCACACAGTGGCCAAAAACACCAGGTGCCGTCAGGAGGTCCAGCAGTGGGGCCAGGACACTAGAAGCCCTCCCACTGTTGCCCCCCCCCCCGAAGCACCAAGAATACAGAGCATCACTTGCCCCAGACCGAGAGTTCCTATCTATACCTTGTGGCTAATAGCCCCTGAAGGATTTCTGCTCCTTTGTTGTTATTGTTCAGTCGCACAGCCGAGTTCGACTCTTCGCGACCAGTTTGGTGTTGAGAGCCAGTTCGGTGTTGACAGCCAGTTTGGTGTAGTGGTTAAGTGTGCAGACTCTAATCTGGGAGAACCGGGTTTGATTCCCCACTCCTCCACTTGCACCTGCTGATGTGACCTTGGTCAGTCACAAGCTCTGGCACAGCTGTTCCTGAAAGAGCCGTTTGTGTCAGAGTTCTCTCAGCCCCACCCACCTCACAGGGTGTCTGTTGTGGGGCGGGGAAGGGAAAGGAGTTTGTAAGCCGCTCTGAGACTCCAAGTGAAGGGCGGGGTATAAATCCAATCTCTTCTTCTTCTTCTCTGCTTTTGGATCTTTCCTTTCCCAAAGCTGTTCCAGGGCTATGGCAGTAAAGGGACAGCCCAAAAAGAGAGGTGCTCTGTCAGAGGTAAACAGAAATGAAGCTGCTCCTACTGACTCAGACCACCGGTCCATCTAGGTCAGTATTATCTACTCAGACTAGCAGCCGCTCTCCAGGGTCTCAGGCAGAGGTCTTTCCCATCACCTACCACCTGGTGCTTTCAACTGGAGGTGCCGGGGACTGGGCCCAGAAACTTCTGCATGCCAAGCAGAGGCTCTTCGACTGAGCCACAGACCCGCCCCAATGGGGTTCCGGGGAGGACAGAAAGGGCATGAATGTAGCCAAGGTTGAAAGGAGCTGCGGTGGCTCAAGTGGTTAAGACGCTGAACTGCAGGCTGTGGAAGGTCAGTAGTTCAGCAGTTTGAGACCCGGGTGCCGCATGACGGAGTGAGCTCCCGTCTCTGGTCCCAGCTCCTGCCAACCTAGCCGTTCGAAAGCAAGAAATTGCAAGTAGATAAATAGGTACCACTTCGGTGGGAAGGTAACAGCGTTCCGTGCATCTTGGTGTTTAGTCATGCCGGCCACATGACCACGGAAACGTCTTCGGACAGCGCTGGCTCTTCGGCTTTGAAACGGAGATGAGCACCGCAACCCTAGAGTCGGATTCGACTGGCTTTCGAGCAAGGGAACCTTTACCTTTTTTAGCCAAGGTTAGTTAAAGAGGATCAAAGGCTATGGAACTTGTATATCATGACGAGACTTACGGACAGTCTGGCTGGACCACAGTGCTAGGCCTTCTCAGCACTTTCATGTCTCCTCTGCCTGGCTTCCTATACTTAAATATTTGTATTCTCAACATGAAATCCTTAAGATAGTTGTTGATCTTGGAATCCGATAAATCTTAAGGGTCGATGATTGTATTCTCAGCTGTTTTTTATTGTTTGTTAAGATTTAATAATTACTGTTCGTTTGTTCAGCTGCCGGTCTGAGTAGACAATACTGACAATACCGGAATCAGCCACCTCACAAGGTGGTGAGCTCCCCCTCCCTGGCAGTCTTCAAGCTGCGGCTGGACAAGCACTTGTCAGGGATGCTCTAGGCTGATCCTGCATTGAGCAGGAGGTGGGCCTAGATGGCCTGTCTGGCCCCTTCCGACTCCGTGATTCTATTATTCTTTCCACGGGAAAGCAGGTATTCCAAACTTTTAAATAACTTTAATGTATAATTAATTACAGCACAATAAGGTTATGAATGTTAATCTCTGTCTATTAATTTTGCATGTACGCGTAAACTGTGCTTTGTTGTTGACTGATCTGTTGATCGTAATAAATGTTGATGGATTGAGTAGCTATGTGTGTGCAAACGGTACATGTCTAGGTTCCATCCCTCTGAGTGGGAGCATTAGAAAGGGAGCATTCCGACAGTTTACGTGTGCAGAGGTGTGGTGTCAGTTGTGAGTGATGGACAGGCCAGAGCACTGAATTGAACTGAATTGTTTATTGCAGTCAAAGACTGGCACAAAAAGGGTGAGTGAACATAAGAGAAGCCATGTTGGATCAGGCTAATGGCCCACCAAGTCCAACACTCTGTGTCACACAGTGGGCAGAACCCAGGTGCCATCAGGAGGTCCACCAGCGGGGCCAGAACTCCAGAAGTCCTCCCACTGTGGCCCCTCAAGCACCAAGGATACAGAGCATCACTGCCCCAAACAAAGTGTTCACTCTTACGGCTAATATCCACTCGTGGACCTCTGCTACATCTGTTTATCCAACCCCCTCTTGAAGCTGTCTATGCTTGTAGCTGCCACCACTTCCTGCAGCAGTGAAAGTCACGTGTGAATTACTCTTTGGATGAAGAAGTACTTCCTTTTATCTGTTCTAAGCTTACTGCTCATTAATTTCGTTGGGTGCCCACGAGTTCTTGTATTGCAAGAAAGGGAGAAAAGCACTTCTTTCTCTGCCTTCTCTATCCCATGCATAATTTTGTAACCTCTATCATATCACCACTCAGTCGTCATTTCTCCAAACTAAAGAACCCTAACCTCTTAAACCCTTCTTCAAAGGGAAGGTGTTCCATCCCCTTAATCATTTTAGGCTGTGGTCACACGGAGCATTAGGCACGCTAGGGAGACGGAAGATAGGCGGATTTTCCGGGCGCGATCTTACCGCCACATCTGGGAAGCGTAGAGCTCCCATGGCTCACCTGAGGCTTCACTCTGAAGATGCACTGTAAAAAACGAGTACCTCCGAGGTACTAGTTTCCGGAAACCGCGGGCGGGCGTTTGATCGCGTTTCCGGTGGTAGTTCCAGTGCCCGCCCATGTCCCCTCACAAAAAGGTTTTTTTTCCCCAAGTCTCCACGGATGCGCACAAGCACCCAACGGAGCATGCGCACACTTTAGTTTTTTTAAAAAAACCACAACCTCGTTTGTCCCGCGGCCCCACTTATTTGCAACGCCGCAGGATTGTCCTGTGATTGGCACCTCCCCCATAACCACGGGACCTCCACAGGACCTCCACGGGACGTCTGCTCACGCAACCGCACATTATTTTGCCCCGGGGCAAACAGCCACGTTTCCCCCCCGCATTTTCCGGCCCGTATGACCAGGGCCATAGTTACCCTTTTTTTGCACCTTTTCCAATGCTATAATATATGTTTTGAGGTGCTGTGATCAGAATTGCACACAATATTCCACATGAGGCTGGACCATAGATTTCACAGGGACGTTATTTATTTTTTTTCCAAATTTATATTCTGCCCTCCCCGCGAATGGGCTCAGGGTGGATCACAACAAATAATTAGGCCATTCAGAATCACAAACACAATAATAAATAGTTCATTAAAACTTTAAAACAAGGAATTTAAAAACAGATTGCACAGTCTCCAATACTGGTGCCACCGGACTCTAAATTTGTTTAATCTGGGCCACGTAGAAATGGTGTCTTCAGCATTATGATACTGGCTGATTTGTTTTCAGTCCCCATTTAACATTTTTTATTGCAGTCACACCCCAAGTTGACACCTTCAGTTATCTACCAGTGTGTTGAGCTCAGCTATTGCTCAGTGCAATAGACATATGGTGCGTCCAGGTTTTGAGTTTTGTCAACTAGCACTTGAGAAACTCTGTGGTTTATAAATTGGTTCCTTCATGAAGGAGGTCCTACTGCAGCTCCTGGTACAGAAAACAAGGGTTTGCAGCACACTCAAATGGGACAGGCATGCCTATTGGTCAGGCACAGAATCAGGCCCGTGCTCATTTTGGTCCCTCTCTCCCGTGCTCCTGATTCTGAAGACTATAGGCCAAACAAACAAATAAATCCCTCCAAGTGCACAAAAACTCCAGATATATCTTCCATGAAGCTAGTTGCAGAGGCTAGCTGTGCCAATCAGCCGTAGAAACAGCTAGATTTGAGTCCAGTAGCAACATACAGATGGACAAAATTTGGGGGAAAGGGCAAGAGTCCAGTAGCACCTTAAAGATTAACAAATTATGTGGCAGGGTACGAGCTTTCATGAGTCACTAGTCACTTCTTCAGATCTTGGGGGGTTTAAGCATTTGAGAGTCAAAATTTTCTTTGTCAGATAACGAGTCGAAATGGAAATGTCTGAGTCTTTCTTATTCCAGGCAGAATTCTGTCTCTCAAGTTCGTTCACTTGAGTTCATTCACGACTTCAGAACAGTGAACCCCCCAGGGCTGAATAGGGACACAGGATTCCTATCTCCCTACGGATGCTGATGTTCTGCCCCCAAGCATTTCACCTTCTGCTCCAATCACGCTGATAACAATATGCATTGTACCTTTGCATTCTGAGTTCCTTCTTTACATCACCCCTCCCACTTTCTGACTGGGATGTAAAGACTCAGACCTCTCCATTCCTACTTGTATCTGACGAAGGGAGCTTTGACTCTCAAAGGCTTAAACTCTCTGTTGTGATCCTGGGCCTACAGTGGTGCGGCCTACAGGCTGAGGGAAGCC
Organism: Gekko japonicus; assembly: GCF_001447785.1. Taxonomy (NCBI): domain Eukaryota; kingdom Metazoa; phylum Chordata; class Lepidosauria; order Squamata; family Gekkonidae; genus Gekko; species Gekko japonicus. The sequence goes on along the minus strand of NW_015173152.1, from coordinate 348,550 downwards.
TGTATTGGAGTGAGTACAGGGCCTACATTTCCCAGGTACCCTCTGGACCCTGTGATTGGCTAACTTGTTCTCTCAAAAACAGTTCTGGAAAGAGCTCTCTCAGCCCCACCTACCTCACAGGGTGTCTGTTGTGGGGAGGGGAAGGGGAAGGAGTCTGTAAGCGGCTCTGAGACTCCGAGTGAAGGGAGGGGTATAAATCCAATCTCTTCTCTTCTTCTCAAAAGGGGCAGGGACCGCTGCTAGACACAGTAGAATAGACCGCAGTCCCTAACAATTTTTCAAAGTAACTCTTGTGACTCATTTAGTACACCGCCATCTATGCATGGAAAAGCCCTCTTGAATCCGTGGAAACCATTGTCCCTTCCACAAACAGAAATGCCGTTCCACCAAAGGAACTGTGTGGTTAGATACAGGCCTCTGCCTAGGGCAGCATCGGAGTGAATGGCAATCTCTAGCATTCCGGGTGAGGGATAAATAGGGTTTAAGAGAGGCTAATCAGGGACCCTGGATTTCACCTGATCTAGCCAGGGCAAGGACAAAAATGGTTGAGAAAGTGGCAGAGAGACCCCGCAGAAGACACAAACAGGACATGAATGCCGCAGCCTCCTAATGCGATACATGGCTATACCGTTGCAGCCCTCTCAAAAATTCAGCACCGGAGCTTATAAATACGCAGAGCTTTCGGAAGACGGGCATGCATAAACAAGCCGGGTAATTCTTGTTACGTTCCCCCAGTGTCAACCATCCGACGACCTAATAAATATAGATAGCTACCTGCAGAGGCGGCTGGGATAGGCAATGCCAACCTTGCTTTGATCAGAGACGTTACAATTTTCACCTGCTGTTGCAAATTGTCCCGCTCGGCAGCTTCCTCACTTGTTCCTCAAATGGTGTCGGCATTCGCTGACGGGAAACTTGCAGAAAGTCGCTTTTGGGGAAGAGAGGAGGAGGCCGCACGCGGCACGCTGTGTGGTTCGATCTTGGTTTTCTCCGTATTGTTTGGCACGAAAACATGGGGGGGGGGGGGGGGGGGGGGACAGAGGGCTGCCGGGTCCGCCCAGCCACCAGTGGGGGATGGGGGGGTAGTGTTTCCAGATCTAAGTTGGGAAACTCCTGGAGACTGGAGGATGCGGTCTGGGGAGGACAGGGACCTGAGTGGGGTACAATGACACAGAGAGGGGGTGTGGCTCAGTGGCAGAACATCTGCTCGGCATGCAGAAGGTTCAGTCCCCAGCATCTCCAGTTTGGTGTAGTGGTTAAGTGTGCGGACTCTAATCTGGGAGAACCCGGTTTGATTCCCCACTCCTCCACGTGCACCTGCTGATGTGACCTTGGGTCAGTCACAAGCTCTGGCACAGCTGTCCTTGAAAAAGAGCCGTTTGTGTCAGAGCTCTCTCAGCCCCACCCACCTCACAGGGTGTCTGTTGTGGGGAGGGGAAGGGAGAGGAGTTTGTAAGCCGCTCTGAGACTCCAAGTGAAGGGCGGGGTATAAATCCAAACTCTTCTTCTTCCAGTTAAAAGGACCAGAGCCCTGACTTGGATAGCCCAGGCCAGCCTGATCTCATCAGATCTCGGAAGCTAAGCAGGGCTGACTCTGGCAAGTACTTGGAAGGGTGACCTCCAAGGAATACCAGAGGTGGGACGCAGAGGCAGGTTACTCAAGCCACCACTCTGAAAAATGTTCAAGCCCCTAGTAGGGGTCACCAGAAGTCACCATGACGTCCAGGCAAGCACGTGCGTGCCTGCACGCTCGCACACACACACATTCTCTAAATATATATTTTTTAAAAGGACCAAGTAGTGGGTGATATGAAAGACCTCTGCCTGAGACCTTGGAGAGCTGCTGCCAGTCTGAGAGCCAGTTTGGTATAGTGGTTAAGAGCATGGACTCTAATCTGGGAGTACCAGGTTTGATTCCCCGCTCCTCCACATGCAGCTGCTGGTGTGACCTTGGGTCAGTCACAAGTTCTTTCAGAGCTGTTCTCTCAAGGGTAGTTCTCTCAGAGCTCTCTCCGCCCCACCTACCTCACAGGGTGTCTGTTGTGGGGAGGGGAAGGGAAAGAAGATTGTAAGCTGCTCTGAGACTCCTTTGGGTAGTGAAGGGCGGGGTATGAATCCAATCTCTTCTCTCTCTTCTTCTCTTGAGTAGGCAATACTGACCTTGACGGACCAGTGGTCTGATTCAGTACAAGGCCGATTCACATGAGACCACCCTTCAAAGCAGCCATTTTTGCTAGGGGAACTGATCTCTGTAGTTTGGAGATGAGCTGTAATTCTGGGGTCTTCCCAGGCCCCACCTGGAGGCGGGCATCCCTAGGGGGAAAATCGTCCACCTCATATATAATCTCCTGGTCAAAAACTGCATGGAACGACTGAAGGAGGGACACAGTGGGTGAGACCCCAACTAGATTTCTGAGGATGCAAGGAGGGAGGTGATTTTTCACTGATCCCCCCCCTCCCACGGCAGACCCAAAGGTCTCCTGGAATGCTGCTCATGCCCCCCCCCCCAAGAATTAACGGGGCGGGGAATCAGAGGTCTACTTCAAGGGCGGGGGGGAGGTCAGCAAAATTGCGTGTTTGCATCTTTGCAAATGTCCTTCTCCTCTCCCCAATGGGGACACAAAGCAGCTTAGAATGTTGGCCTCCCCTCCTCTCTACATGGGGGGTCACAAGTCCGGAAGCTGCAGCTAGTGCAAAATGCTGCGACCAGGCTGTTGATGGGTCTCTCGATGAGGGACCACATTCGGCCTGTGCTGAAAGCGCTGCACTGGCTGCCGATAGCATACCAGATTCGCTTCAAAGTGCTGGTTTTGACCTTTAAAGCCCTTTATGGCCAGGGTCCAGCCTACCTGAGGGACCGCCTTTCTCCATATGTTCCCCCAAGGGCACTACGGTGTGTGGGGGGGTGTCATCTCCTGGAAATTCCAGGCCCGAGAGACGTTAAATTTGTGGTGACCAGGACCAGGGCATTTTCGGTGGCGACTCCTACCTGGTGGAAGGAGCTCCCGGAAGAGATCCGGGCCCTGCAGGACCTCTCTCAGTTCCGCAGGGCCTGCAAGATGGAGCTCTTCCACCAGTCCTTTGAGTAGGAGCCGCCGCCACCACTATTCCACCTTTGCCCCCTATGCTCTGGCGTATTAATATCATTTGCCTGGCACCCCAAGGGGGGAGCGAGGCACCTGGGCACGGCTTAGATGATAAGATCTTAGGAAGTAGTTTGGAAGTTAAGATCTACCCATCTTGTCTAAATCTGTTTGTAAATTTGTTATTGTATTTTATTGTAATTTATTGTTTTTAAACTATGTGTTTACTGTTTTAACCTCGCCACATGGTGCCCTTGTTAGCCGCCCTGAGCCTTCGGGGTAGAGCGGGATATAAATTCAAATATATATAAATAAATAACAACAGCCCCCCCTGTGAGGTAGGTGAGGCTGAGAGACTGTGTCTGGCCTAAGGTCACCCAGTGAGCTTCCATGATGGAGTAGAGGTGTTAGATCGCCGCTAACAAAGATCCGGAGAGTGATTTCAGCAAAGTGATTCAGCTTTATTGAAGTAACGAACAAGCACTTAAACGCATTCATAACCAGAACAGCTTAACATTAGGAGCTAGGCTCCTTTTAAACCTTCCCGGGCTAATGTAGCCATGCCTATTTACAAATATCAATCAATGTGGTTGTGTGGATAAGGACCAATGAAAGTTCTTCCCGCTCAGGGAATTAGTCCTTCTCAGATTGGTCGCTTGTTGTAGAGCGACCAATAGCGTTCCAGCGTTTAGGAGCCTTCGTCTGGCTCAAGCTTAACATGGGAGGTGAATGAGGTGATTCATGGAAGCAATTTCCAATACATTACAAGAGGCTCAAACCCAGGTCTCCCAGGAATCTTCTAGGACACTCTCTCCACTCTTCTACCCTGGCTTTCAAGGGGGGAATCTCAGGTTTCTGGGTCTCCCCTGGCCATTGTCGGGAGATGGGGGGGTAGGGTTGCCAGTTTCGGGTTGAGAAAATCCTGGGGATTTGTGGGATGGAGCCTGGGGAGTTCAGGGAACTCAGTGGGTTGCAATGCCATAGAGTCCACCCTCCGAAGCATTCATTTTCTCGAGGGGAGCTGATCTCTGTGGTTTGGAGATGAGCTGTAATTCTGGGGGTGACCCAGGTCCCACCTGAAGGTGGGCATCCCTAGTGGGATCCAAGCCAGTGCCAAGCAGTGCCACAAGGGTCCTGATAGCAAGCTCCCCCCGCCCCCGAAAGAAAACACACTTGCTCTAGTTTGCATTGAGGTAGTGAATCTGTATCTGGGGTCATACAACTTCAGACTGGAAGTCGGATACACCTCCATACAACTGAAAACTAGGATGTCAAGAGGTTAATTTATTCTCTGACATGTTAGTTTTCTGTGTGGGAGGGAATTTCATTTAGTATCGAGGAGCATTTGGTTGCATGAGCCTCTCCCTGCAAGTCCAAAATGGTACAGCCCAGACATAGGGTTGAATGCCACTTCCAGATTTTCCCCACAAGGGTCATAAGACAATCACAAGTAACATGCCTCCCCATTTTTCTGCCCCCCAAACTCCCGCAAGTGGAAATGCACAAAATCTGCTTATACTTTCTCTTTCACATCACTGGGTTGAAGCCATGGTTTTCCCCTCAAATGGCTTTCCCCCAGCGTGCCCGGCGTCATGACGTCACATCCGGGCGGCGGTGCACGGGGGGGGGGGGTTGCCCCGGGGTCCAATTCCACGGGGGCAGAAATCGGACCTCCAAAGCGGGGGGAAATCCACCCCCGGGGGGGACTTGGCAACCCTAGAAGGAAGGAATATGTGAAGTGCAAAAAAAGAAATGAATTTTGTTAACCAGCTATGCCTCAGTGTTTTGGGAAACAAACCATAAAGCTGTCCACCCCAATCGCAAGCTCAACATTCCAGTTCTCCTACCAGCTGTAGGCATCTTCAGTCAAAGCTAATATAAAAATAACTTTTCTGTTCTACTAATATGTCCCCGAAGATTCCTTCTTCTTCCTTCCTGTTTTTCAAACTGCAAGAACAAATATGCTTCTCATGTGGCTTCCGTAATTAAGACTATGAACTGCAAGCTTAAATGGTAGAGCCTGAACATGCTGTGTATAGCCAATGGGTGACTGATTCAGTTGCTGCATCGTGGCTCAGAAAACAACAAATTATGGGATGTGCAACTGAAAAGGAGGAGGTGCCAATTTCCATGCTTACTGACGTGACGTCCACCAATCAGTGACAACTTTTCATCAATATGCAGCTGACACCCAGCTCTATCTGATGTTGGGCGGCTGGGCGGACTCCACCCCGGATGACCTGCATTGGGCGTTATAGGCCGTGGCTGGTTGGCTCAGACTGAGTCAGCTGAAACTAAACCCGGCAAAGACGGAGGTCCTGGGTCTGAGTCGGATCGGTTCGGGGTTTGGGCTCCCTCTCCCGACCTTTGATGGGGCAACTTTGTTGCCAGCGTCGGAGGTTAGGAGTTTGGGTGTGCTCCTGGACTCCTCTTTAACGATGGAGGCCCAGGTGGCAGCCACTGCCAAGTCGGCCTTTTACCATCTTCGGCTGGCGCGGTAGTTGGTCCCTTTCCTCGACCGTGATGACCTGGCCACAGTGATCCATGCAACGGTCACCTCGAGGTTAGACTATTGTAATGCTCTCTACATGGGGCTGCCTTTGTCTCAAATTCGGAAGCTGCAGCTAGTGCAGAATGCTGCAGCCAGGCTGTTGATGGGTCTCCCTAGACGGGATCAAATCCGGCCTGTGCTGGAAGCGCTGCACTGGCTGCCAATGGCATACCGGATTCGCTTCAAAGTGCTGGTTCTTACCTTTAAAGCCCTATATGGCCAGGGTCTGGCTTACCTAAGGGACCGCCTTTCCCCACATGTTCCCCCAAGGGCACTACGGTCGGGGAGTCAAAATCTCCTGGACATTCCAGGCCCCAGGAACATCAAATTTGCTGTCACCAGGGCCAGGGCGTTTTCGGTAGTGGCTCCTACCTGGTGGAACGAGCTCCCAGAAGAGATCCGGGCCCTGCGGGACCTTGTGCAGTTCCGGAGGGCCTGTAAAATGGAGCTCTTCCACCAGGCTTTTGAGTAGGAGCCGCCGCCACCACTATTCCATCACCGCTTCCTCCATCACTGCACTTTTACCACCGCTTGAGCGGGTATCTTCGGGGGTGTGAGACATTCCTGGTGGATGACAGTGCTGCTGGGACGTATATTGTTGTTGTCCTGGTAAAAATAACTCCAGAACCCCATCTTGGAATTCACGATCTAAGTGACCTTTGGAGCACCGATATTTTAGTGAATCGTATTATAGTGTATAATTTTACTGTTCTTTATACTGTTTTATTGTTTTAACCTGGCATTTATGCCTCTTTGTAAGCCGCCCTGAGCCTTTGGGGAGGGCGGGATATAAATCTAAAAATAAATTTAAAAAATAAATAAATAAAACTTTTCGGTTCGTGGCAGGGTTGGGTGTAGAGCATTTTAACGAGCACAGAAATCAAAATATTAACCATAGAGATGTTGGGAAATTCCTAGAGTGTCACTATGAGGTCCACGTTGGCCATTCCCCCCCACCCATTTCTCAATTTCTCAAAGGTGGGGGATTGGGGCTGAATGCAGGCAAACGGGAAGCCTACCTACAGCCCTCATTATGAATGGGACCTCACTGTGTGCTAGGGTTGCCAACCCCCAGGTGGCACCTGGAGATCTTCCACTATTACAATTTATATCCAGACAACCAAGATCAGTTCCTCTGGAGAAAATGGCTTCTTTGGAGGGTGGACTCTATGGCATTATATCCTGTTGAGGTCCCTCCTGTCCGCAAACCCCGCCCTCCCCAGTCTCCACCCTCAAAATCTCCAGCTACTTCCCATCCCGGTGCTGGTAACCCTACCTTCTGCCCAGGGACGGAGATCCTGGAATTTTCCAGCAAGAGATTCGCAAGATGTTTTCTTAACAGAAGTAAGGTGAGAAGGAAGGGACACTGTGCTGGAACAGGTTTCTCATTTCTTGAGTAGGAAAGCCTTGCCCGCACTAAAATGATATCCAGTTGTGATTGCTAACAATGACGGTTCTTGTGTTCCAAGCCTGCAGTGGTTATGGGGATGGAAGCTGGGATGTAATCTACCTGGAGAGATATTGGATGTCCTGCAGGTTTTCATTTTCTGAACAAGATCAGTCTGGGATCCATAATTAGTATCTAAGCAGGTGTAACTAATATGTTCCATTTCCTTTCACGGCGGGTGGATCATCTAACACGGGCGTTTCGTGAAGCTTTTCATTCCTGGCTTATAACAATAAGAACGTATTGTTCTTTGAAAATGAATATTTTGAGGAATACGGTTAAAATAATATAAGGGGGGGAGAATACCCTTCACTTTTTTAGAATCACATTTTATTTATCAAACTTTTTAAAAATCACACCCGAAGCTCAAGGCAGCTTTACAATTTTAAAGCAAAACCTGGAGACAGAGGGGTGGATATCATCTTACGTTGTTATTACGAATAGAGATGTAAGGCCAAAATTATTACCCATTCTCATATTGGGGCAAAACTTCTAACCTTCGGTAATATCATACCCCAGCCTGACGTGGGGGGACAAAAAGTGGATCAGTCCTGTAAGTAATAATCTCATTGGTGAAGATGAGGGTGAGTTGAAACAAGACCACGGGTGGTCTTCAAGGAAGAAAAGAAGATCTCCTCGCTTGCAGTAACCTGAACAGTAAAGGCCTACCTGAGAATAAAGGCCTACTCTGGGGCAGGGTGAATGAGAGAGGAACCGGGCAGAGAGGCAGTGCTTAAGAGGCGGAGGCAGGCTAGTCCTAGAAGGTGGGCTGTTGATAAAGTTTGGAGGCCCTGTAGCTTCAAGGAATTAGACCTGGATAGCCGAGGCAAGCCAAGGGTCACCAGGTCCCTACCTTTTTCTGATGGGGGGGAGAGGCTGCAATGACGTCACCATAGAGTTTTCAGGCTGAATGCTAGAGCATCCCCCCGGCCACTTGCCCAATGCAATGATGTCACCTCCTCCTCCTTCTTCTACATATCTCCAGGTAAAAAGATCAGGTAATAGGTGAGGTGACACACCTCTGATAGTCTAAGCAGACTACACTGACCGTGATGGTGATAAGGTAGAGGCCTGCCTTCAGTGGGTAACTGGCTAAAAGTAAGCAAATGGAAACTAAATCCAGAAGAGATAGAGGTAATGTTGGCTGGGAAGATGGAGGCCCTGAAGGGCGTTGTTCTCCCCCCCTCGCAATAGAGTTCAACTGGCCCTTGTGGACTCAGTTCAAGCCCAGGGATAGTGGATCCAGCTTTATTACAAGAGAAGCAAGCTGCAAAAAAAGACTTTCTTCCGACTCAGCCTAGCCTGGTAGATGGCTCCATACCTTGATATGCCTGACCTCACTACCGACATCCAGTGTTCCCTCTAAGATGAGTTAATGTGAGCTAGCTCACAGTTTTTTTAGCCTCCGGCTCACACCTTTTTATCTTAGCTCAGGAAGGAGGGCTCCATTGATGCAGTCGCCAAATCGCTGGCTCACAACTTTCATGCCAGTAGCTCACCAAGTAGAATTTTTGCTCACAGGACTCTGCAGCTTAGAGGGAGCCTTGTGCTAGATCCGTGCCACAGTAACACTGAGACTAGACTACTGTAATGCACTGTACACTGGTCTCGCCTAATACCACCAATTCTTCTCCCACTCTCCTGACCTTCTGCAAACTATGCAAGACTGAACTATCCAAGAGGGCTCAAGTGGTTAAGAAGCTGAACTGCAGGCTGCAGGCTGTGGAAGTTCAGCAGTTCGAGACCCGGGTGCCGCATGATGGAATGAGCTCCCATCTCTAGTTCCAGCTCCTGCCAACCTAGCAGTTCGAAAGCAAGAAATTGCAAGTAGATAAATAGGTACCACTTCGGTGGGAAGGTAACAGCATTCCGTGCGCCTTGGTGTTTAGTCATGCCGGCCCAATGACCACGGAAACATCTTCGGACAATGCTGGCTCTTCGGCTTTGAAACGGAGATGAGCACCGCAACCCTAGAGTCGGATTTGACTGGCTTTCGAGCAAGGGAACCTTTACCTTTTTAATAAGGCTGCACAGTAAAAAAAAATGGTTCTCAAACTCACTTGGATAAATGATGGGGACTTATGGGCTCTGTAGCATACTGTAAGTATGATTCTAGTATGGTCTGATTCGGTATAAGGCAGCGTCATGTGCAGTGTTCCCTCTAAGTTGAGTTAGTGTGAGCTAGCTCACAGCCTTTTAGCCTCCGGCTCACACATTTTTTTGTCTCGGCTCAGGAAGGAGGGCTCCCAAGCAAAATAATTTATGCAGTAGCCAAATCGCTCGCTCACAGCTTTAAGGCCAGTAGCTCACAAAGTAGAATTTTGGCTCACAAGACTCCACAGCTTAGAGGAAGCATTGATGATTTGTGTTCACATATGTGTTAGGCTGGGAGAGAGGGTGACTGGCCCGGGATCACCCAGCAAGGATTCAGAACGAAGATGGGGTCTGAACCAATGTTCCCTCTAAGCTGCGGAGTCTTGTGAGCAAAAATCCTACTTTGTGAGCTGCTGGCATTAAAGTTGTGAGCAGGTGATGTGGCTACTGCACAAATTAGTTTGCTCTGGAGCCATCCTTCCTGAGCTAAGGCAAAAAGCTGTGAGCCGGAGGCTAAAAAACTGTGAACTAGCTCACAACGACTCAGCTTAGAGGGAACACTGGTCTGAACTTAGATCTCCCAGATCATAGCCTGAGACCCTGACCACTACCCCACACTGACTGGTGATGGGTGGCCCCCGCCCAGGATGAGTGTGCAGGCTACTTGGGGACACCACTTCGGATGGGGGCTTTTTCAGACAGAGATATGTACCATTTTTAGCTCCAGCTTATTCAAAACCTCAAAGCCTCTTCCTATCTTATTGTCATTACAGGAATGAATTGAGAAAGGGATTTCTAGAAAAAGAATATTTTTACATCGGGGGTTTTACCCGACGAGACATTTGCATGGTGGTGGAGAGGTCTCTTCGCCTAGTTATTTGCATGGCAAAACCTTGACTCGCTTCCTGAATGCAGCGAACCGAATGCTTAGTTGGACAATGGAGATCTTGAGCTGACAAAGGGAATCACGGAGAACCAAATATTGAGGCTGCTGTTCTAACGGATAGTGGGGGTTTCCTTCAGACTGGCTGCATAAGTGTCAGCGTGGGTCATAATAAAAGCTTTGTTCACACACGAGTGTCGTTGGCTTTCTCTCTGCTCGATTTATGCACCTTTGACTGGTGGCGGCGGATTTGTGTGAGCAGACTTCATGGAATGGTGTCGCGTTTGGAGCAATGAAAAGCACAACGAAAAGAAGCCTTCATATCTGCAATGCCCGTTCCTACATCCCATTTATTCATTCAGGAACTTAGAACCATAGAAATGTAGCAATGGAAGGTACCTAAAGGGTCATCTAGTCCAGCCCCCTGCACAACACAGGAAATTCACAACTACTTCCCCCCCACTCCCCCAGTGACCCCTACTCTATGCGCAGAGGGAGGCAAAAACCCTCCAGGATCCCTGGGCCAGTCTAGCCTGGAGGAAAATTCCTTCCTGACCACGGAATTGTCCTGGGCATGTAAGAAAGTGCACTGAGAAACAAGCACATGCTCATCCTTTCCTGTTCTCCCTCATAGTCTGCTTAAGAACAAAATTTGAGTCCAGTGGCACCTTTAAGACCAATAAAGTTTTAAAGGTGCCAATAAAGTTTTAAAGGTGCCACTGGACTCAAACTTTTTTCTTTGGCTTCAGACCAACATGGTGCCCTACATTACCCCACCTGAATCTACAATCTGCTTAAATTCACGGAATCAGCACTGCTGTCAGAGGGCCATCTAACCCCTGCTTTAAAACCTCCAAGGAAGGAGAGCCCACCACCCCCGGAGGAAGCCTGCTCCACTGAGGAACTGCTCTAACTGTCGGGAAGTTCTTCCTAACGTTCAGCCGAAAACTCTTTTAATTTAATTGCAATCCATTGGTCCTGGTCCGACTTTCTGGGGCACCGGAAAACAACTCCGCTCCATCCTCTGTATAACATTTCTTCAAATACTTAAAGATGGCTATCATATCATCTCTCAGTCTTCCCCTCTCCAGGCTAAATATATTTATTTGTTTATTCATCGAAAACACAACTTGATGGATCGCAGTGTGTGAATTAGGCTTCAGTGGCTGGCTTCTGAAAATCTAGTTTTGACTTCACTGGAGAAAACACTGGGATCAAAGGGATGATCAGCGTTCCGCTTGTGGTGACTGATCTGAGCGTGTGGTCCATTCGCACATACGGTGAATTTTTAGCGCATCTAAATATCACGACTGGCTTTTCGTACCACCTTGGAATAACCAGTACTGAAACCCGGAGTGCGGTCACATGTGTCAGATACCGGGGGGGGGGGGAGAGAGGCTATTTGCTCCGTAGTAATTTGACCCGCCACTGCGTGATCAGACGCAGTGGCGGGTGAATTGGGTTTTTTCCCTTCGCAGCATGTTTCCGGCGCACTTCAATGAGGGATCACTGATGGCTGACGCAAAGGGAGCGTGCCAGAGCGATCAGATGTGGAAGTCCGTCTGCAGCCCGCCGCAAACCTGTTTGACACTGCACTTTCCCCTGTATTTTTTAACTCCACTTCTTCGGCAGAGCGAAACGGGTTGGCGACGGGTGCGGGACGCTTGCCGGATGTTCCTGTGTGATCGTGCCCTTAAAATCCGCCCGGCATTCGTGCCTATCGAGCGGCTAATTCTGCAAGTGATCGGGACCGGATTGCTTTCTCAGAGGAGGGGGCTGTGGTTCTGTGGTAAAACCTCTGCTTAGCATGCAGAAGGTCCCAGGTTCGATCCCTGGCATCCCCGGTTAAAAGGACCAGGCAGTGAGTGATATGAAAGACCTCTGTCTGAGACCCTGGAGAGTTGCTGCCAGTCTGAGTAGACAATACTAATGAATTATCGTGTGGCATTGTGTGTGGAAAAGCCAGGAGATCTCGGAAGGGATTGTTAGGCTGCCAAAGCTGTAGCTCTTTTCTGGCACCACTAGGTGGCGAGCTATTTTTTGGCTGAGAGCGCCGTGACTTGCATAAGGTCACCCAGCTAGCTTCAAGTGGGGAAGTGAGGAATCGAACCCGGTTCTCCAGATTAAAGTCCACCGCTCTTAACCACTATACCAAAATGGCTCTCAATAGACAATAGTGAATGTTGGGGGACCAGGGGTCTGATTTCGCTGTAAGGCAGCTTCACATCTTCTTTATTTCTTTAGCAACACGATCCTAAAGCCAAGCTGCAGACAATCCCATTCACACATGTGAGTCACCTATGGGTGCTCCAGTTGTCAAGTGATGATGAACGTACCTGTGTGAACCAGGACAGAGAAGCAGGATTTTTGTGCCTTGGGTCTGTGTAAATCATGAAAATCAGGGCTATTTTTGGGCAGGAACGCACAGGAATGGAGTTCCAGCTGGATCCTGAGTTGGCCACGCCCAGCAGGAGCTCATTAGCATAACAGGCCACACCCAACAGCAGAAACTCATTAGGATTGGCTACATTAGGGGTGTGTGGCCTAACATGCAAAGGAGTTCTTGCTACAAAAAAAGCCCTGGGTTTTGACAACAAACAAGGTAAACAGAATTAGAAGCAAAAGGTGGGTGTGGCTGGATGACCACACTTCTGGTAACATGGGGTGTGTGTGTGGCCTAATATGCTAATGAGCAGCACTTTCAGGGGTGTGGCCTAATATGCTAATGAGTTTCTGCTGTTAGTTGTGGCCTATTATGCTAATGAGTTTGTTATGTATTGAATTGTATATATAACTGCTATGTGAACTGTGCCATAGAGTCTTGAATGTAAATACTGATGTGTGAATCGCCTGATTGAGATGCCATGTTGAGCTTCATCCTGGGCTAGGATCCTAATGTAACCAATAGGAGCCCTAGCCCAGAAAGTGCCTACCAATCACCGTGCAGAGCGGGATCGCTTGTGATTGGTCGTTATTGCTTCAACCTCATAGGTTGTTATCTGTACAGGGGGTGTGGCTACATTAGCCGGGAGTGTTTAAATATCGACAAGCCAGTGTAAATAGTTTGATCTGTGATGGGTTCTGGCTGGCGATTGTTGTACCGTAACGGAGAAGTAACTGAGCTGAAGAATAAACCGCATTCTTGCTGAATCACTCTCCGACTCTTGTTAAGTGCACGACTTAACAATTGGCGACGAGGATGGGATACTAGTG
>NW_015173152.1:334964-335253 GCF_001447785.1 Gekko japonicus | reverse complement strand
GGCCCGGCCAGCCACAGGTTCCACCCGCTCTGGTGGCTCCGCCTGTGCGCATAACGATGGCCGCGAGCAGCCAGAAGTTCGAATGCTTCGACCCGACTACTGAAGACTGGGACTCTTACCTCACGAGGTTTGAGTTCCATCTGGAGGCGAATGACATCACGACGGAGGAGAAGAAGAGGGCGACTCTACTCAGCTCGTGTGGAAAGAGCGTTTTTGACATCGCCCGGTCACTGGTGGCACCAGATGACCTCAAATCCGTATCCTTTAAAAATGTGACAGACAAGCTGAA
>NW_015173152.1:291281-331701 GCF_001447785.1 Gekko japonicus | reverse complement strand
TGGAGGCGACACACGGACCAGTTAAGGCAGCGGTGGGCAACTGGCCGCCCCACCTCACTGCCTATGGAGTTCCAGGAACCGGAGGACACTCCTCAACCTCTCCCGGAGGTGAGTACCGATGTGCCCGAGGGCCCCGGTACTGTCGGCGAGTCAGGGCAGACCCCTACTCAAAGACCCAGTACAAGTATTGGAAGTGCTCCTGGCTCTGTAGTCCCCGAGCCTGATGCTGTTCCCCAAGCGGGGAGGCCTGCTGAGCCTTTACAGCCACGCAGGTCTCAGAGAGTGCGCAGAGTGCCCACCTACTTGAGCGATTACGATTGTTCATGAGTGTTTTCGCTTAGGGGGGAGGGATTTGTTATGTATTGAATTGTATATATAACTGCTTTGTGAACTGTGCCATAGAGTCTTGAATGTAAATACTGATGTGTGAATCGCCTGATTGAGATGCCATGTTGAGCTTCATCCTGGGCTAGGATCCTAATGTAACCAATAGGAGCCCTAGCCCAGAAAGTGCCTACCAATCACCGTGCAGAGCGGGATCGCTTGTGATTGGTCGTTATTGCTTCAACCTCATAGGTTGTTATCTGTACAGGGGGTGTGGCTACATTAGCCGGGAGTGTTTAAATATCAACAAGCCAGTGTAAATAGTTCGATCTGTGATGGGTTCTGGCTGGCGATTGTTGTACCGTACCGGAGAAGTAACTGAGCTGAAGAATAAACCGCATTCTTGCTGAATCACTCTCCGACTCTTGTTACAGAGTTCCTGCTGGGCTTTTTCTACTGATGAAAATGATTTGCTCCTAAAGGATAGGTAAGATCTGGCACAAAGAATGAAGTTTCAGATACTTGGGAAAGGTGTCCACACAACACTGTTGACTTTCAAACATGTGAGGTTTGTTTGTTTTTTTAATGCTCATAAGATGAAGGCGGTGTTGTCGACTGCTTGCTCGTCATGATTCGGGGGGTTAAAAATTGACTTTGGGAAGCAGGGGTGGACTGGGAGGCAAAAAATGGTCCTGGAAGGGCCCCCCCTCAAGACATGGGGAGAAGGGAAGGGAGAAGCTCGCCACAGCTTGAGCAAGGGTTGCCAGCCTCCAGGCTGTGGGAGGTCGGTAGTTCAGCAGTTCGAGACCCGAGTGTGCCGCATGATGGAGTGAGCTCCCGTCTCTAGTTCCAGCTCCTGCCAACCTAGCAGTTCGAAAGCAAGAAATTGCAAGTAGATAAATAGGTACCACTTCGGTGGGAAGGTAACAGCGTTCCGTGCGCCTTGGTGTTGAGTCACGCCGGCCACATGACCACAGAAACTTGGCTCTTCGGCTTTGAAATGGAGATGAGCACCGCAACCCTAGAGTCGGACTCGACTGGCTTTCGAGCAAGGGAACCTTTACCTTTACCTTTACAGACTAAATAAATAATTTGTTTGCTTGCTTGTTTATTTAATTAAAGCATTCATTCTTCTGAAGAGAATGGCTGTTTCGGAAAGTGGAGTGCATGGCGTTGTAGCCTACTGAGGTCTCTTCCCTCTTTAGACCCCACCTTCCCCAGGCCCCACCCATAAATAGCCAGGTATGTCCAAACCTAGAGTTGGCAACCCTAGCTTGCACCCACGTTATGCAAGGCAGAGGCCATTGGCTAGCCGTGGCTGTGGCTCCCACCCACTTTGCGTCTATCTTTCCTGTGGCAGCAGCAGCTTCCACCCCCTCATGGGGGCCAACAAGGTCACAATGGTGATGACGCCAGCCTGCTTTGCACAGGGCTGTGGTGGGGTTGGGAAACCCCCTCCAGGCCATCGGACCACCAGGACTCTAATCTGGAGAACCGGGTTTGATTCCCCACTCCTCCACGTGCGGCCAGCTGGGTGACCTTGGGTCAGTCACAAGTTCTCTCAAGAGCAGTTCTGTCAGAGCTCCCTCAGCCTCACTTACCTCACAGGGTGTCTATTGTGGGGAGGGGAAGGGAAAGGAGTTTGTAAGCCACTCTGAGACTCCAAGTGAAGGGCGGGGTATATAGATCCAATCTCCTCCTCCTCCTCCTCCTCCTCCTCTTCTTCATCTTCTTCCTATCCATCCCATTGAGAAGCCAATAATGTGTTAACTTTTTCATTTCTGCCTCATGCTATTATCCCCACAGAGACATTCTTTTTTGTGCCATTTATTTCCTGGTTGTGTCTTCTATCTGTCGTCTGTCCCAGCCAAGGTGAGATCCCATAGCGAACACGATGATGTCACTGTGCTTCATAGCCAGTCAGATGTAATTCGTGCTGAGGTCACTGATGACTACCAAAGCTCACGCCCAACAAGGGCAAGGCTTCCTGGTTTACTTGCAAGGGTGGTCTGGCCTAGGCAATCAGGGATCACACACTGAATCAAGAGGCTGCGCAGCCAAACAGATTTCCTTGTTTGCTGATATTGCAGAGGGCAAACAAAGCCTGCTTAAAGTGAAAACGAGGCTTAAGAACCTAAGAAGAGCCCTGCTGGATCATAAGAACATAAGAACATAAGAGACGCCAATGTTGGATCAGGCCAAAGGCCCATCCAGTCCAACACTCTGTATCACACAGTGGCCAGAAATACCAGGTGCCATCAGGAGGTCCAGCAGTGGGGCCAGGACATTAGAAGCCCTCCCACTGTGGACTCCCCCCCAAGCACCAAGATGACAGAGCATCACTTGCCCCAAGGTCCCTATCTATACCTTGTGGCTCATAGCCACTGATGGACCTCTGCTCCATATGCTTATCTAATTCCCTTTTGAAGCCGTCCATGCTTGTAGCCGCCACCACTTCTTGTGGCAGTGAATTCCATGTGTTAATCACTCTTTGGGTGAAGAAGTACTTCCTTTTATCCGTTCTAACCCGACCGCTCAGCAATTTCATGGAGTGCCAACGAGTTCTTGTATTGTGAGAAAGGGAGAAAAGTACCTCTTTCTCTACCTGCTCTTTCCCATGCATTATCTTGTAAACCTCAATCATGTCACCCCTCAGTCGTCTTTTCTCCAAGCTAAAGAGCCCCAAGCGCTTTAACCTTTCCTCATAGGGAAAGTGTTCCAACCCTTTTATCATTCGAGTCTCCGTTTTCTGCACTTTTTCCAAAGCTATAATATCCTTTTTAAGGTATGGTGATCAAACTGATAGTCCACCTAGTCCAGCATCCTGTCTGGCCAACCAGTTCCACTGGAGGTCCAATGACAGGGCACAGAGGCCGAGGCCGAGGCTTTCCCCTGAGATTGCCTCCTCGCCAATGTTCCCTCTAAGCTGTGGTGTCTTGTGAGCAAAAATTCTACCTTTGAGCTACTGGCATTAAAGCTGTGAGCGAGGGATTTGGGTACTGCATAAATTAGTTTGCTCTGGAGCCATCCATCCTGAGCTAAGACAAAAATCTGTGAGCTGGAGGCTAAAAAACTGTGAGCTAGCTCACACTAAGTCATGTTAGAGGGAACACTGCTCCTGGCACTGGTATTCGGAAGTTGCCTCCAAACATGGAGATTCGCTTTAGTCACCATGGCTAGTAGCCGCTGATAGACCTCCATGGATTTGTCTAATCCCCTTTCCAAGGTGTCTATGCCTGTGGTAATCATTCACTGTGTAAAGAAGTATTTTCTAGGGGAAACTTCCATCCACTTATGAAACTAACATCTAAACCTTTCTGGAAAGGGTAGCTTCTTGAAACTGCGGCTGGAAATCATTTTCTTCCTTTCAAATCAATCCTAATCCTAACTCTTGTGCCAGTAGCCACTGTTCCAAAGAGAATCCTGTTTTAAACTGATGAACTGAAACATCTGGAGGAGGGGGCCAATTCCAACACAATGCTTATGCGGTGTGAGGTTCCCTTCCTTTCCCTGCGTCCAACCGTAAGCCTTTCCTCGCACCCAGCAATAAGAATTTATGAATGGTGCATCACCTTCTTCCGACACGGTGTGTTTGAGATGATTGATGAGGGAAGGCGCTTTAATTCATCAAGCACTTAGAGTTGATGGAGACGGGAGGGAGGCCTACTTGAATCGGGAAGGGAAATGTTGCAATTCCGGCCTCTTTCCACTAGAGGGGATTGCAAACTCAAAGTCATCGAGAGGGAACCGTTTATTCTTCATTCACGGAAGAGTCATATTAATATAGCTAACTGTGAGTCTGGCGAGACAGGTCTGTAAAAGGAAGTAATACTGTAAGAGATTAAAACAAATAACATGAATGAAGAAGCTCAGCTGGATGAAAATGTAACTATTCCACAATCCCCCCCCAATCAAAGTTCTCCTGCCCACGCTTTTTTCTCATGGATGGAGCTACGGAGTAGAATAATTTCTTGGCTGTGGGTATCGTAGAAGAAGGGAACAAAAGAGAAAAGAGACTGGATTTATATCCCGCCCTTCACTTGGAGTCTCAGAGCATTTTACAAACTCCTTTCCGTTCCCCTCCCCACAACAGACACCCTGTGAGGTAGGTGGGGCTGAGAGAGCCCTTTCAAGAACTGCCCTAGAGAGAACAGCTCTGAACATAACTTGTGACTGGCCCAAGGTCATCCAGCAGCTGCAAGTGGAGGAGTGGGGAATCAAGCCCGGTTGTCCCAGATTAGAGTTCGCGCAGCTTTTTTTTTTAAGAATTTTTTATTGCTTTGCGCACTTAACCACTACACCAAAATGGCTCTCAGTAAAACAGCAACCTTCAAGTGACCTACTATCAGGCATCAATTTATTTATTTTTTTTAAAAAAAGTATCCTGCTGCCTTCAATGGTGGAGAATGAACAATAAGTTTAACTTTTCCATTGATAGGACTCAAATGTGCTGAAGCTTCGCTGGATTGTGGAAAAATAAAATAGAAGTCTGGGGCACTTTAAAGTCAGAGGACATTTCTTCCAGCATGGGTCAGAACTCTTCCTCACATGCAATGAAGATTTGCTACAATATTGAAGATAGTTTAAGTTGGGTGTATGTGTTGGTTTGCAGTAAAAGTGCCAGATTCAAGTCCAGTAGCACCTTAGAATCATAGGCTGAGGACAGACTGGCAGTATGAAGCGCGAGGGAGGCGGGGCAAAAAGACCCAGACCAAGTTGTGCCGGGGATTCCCAGTCGCACTGCACCTACTGATGTGGGAGCATACTGGCGAGGAGGCGCAAGGGAGCATTCGCACCGTTGGCCCGTCCCTGGCGGAGGCGCGGCTGTAAGCAGCTTTTTTCACTCAGGCGACAAGCAGCAATGCGGCTTGTTTGCGGCTTTTAGCATGCACACTTTCGGGAAGCGGGATCAACGCGCCCTCCAGGGTTTGCTATGGCTTTCACCGGGTACCTTTTTAACGCAGTAGGGAATCGTCATAGGATGGGTTGAGTATGGCTGGGGAACACCTGACAGCTGTGGCTGTGTGAATTGGCCCCTTTAATCCGTTTGTGAAACGTGCCTCTATCGGGCCAAACTGCCAGTCTGAACTCAGCCATAGAATCACAGAGTTGGGAGGGACCTCCAGGGTCATCTAGTCCAACCCCCTGCACAATGCAGGAAATTCACAAATACCTCCCCCTCCACACCCCCAGTCACTGTTGTTCCACGCCCAGAAGATGACAAAAAAAACCCCTCCAGGATTGCTTCCTGACCCCAAAGTGTCAATCAGCATTTCCCTGGGCGTGTAAAAAAGGGCCTTAAAGACCAACAGGATTTCCAGAGTAGAATCTTTCCAGAGACAAAGTTCCCTCTTTGTGAGATAAAAGTAGGAACGGAGCCAGAGTCGAGTTCAGTAGCACCCTAAAGACCAACACGATTTCCAGGACAAAGTTTGAGTCCAGTGGCACCTTTAAGACCAGCAAAGTTTTATTTCAGGTGCAAGCTGATACCCTGAATAAAACTTTGCCCGTCTTAAAGGTGCCGCTGGACTCAAACTTTGTTCCGCAGCTTCAGACCAACACACCTGATTCTATGTTCATGGAAGATTTCCTGGGTATAAGCTTTCGAGAATCAAAACTCAAAAGAGCGATTAAACCAAAGGTAAAACAAACAAGTGTTTTTGCCATATATCAAAGGAATCACTGATCAGATGGGAAAACTTATGAAAAAATACAACCTACAAACAGTATTCAGACCCACCAGAAAAATACAACAGATGCTACAATCTGCAAAAGACAGAAGAGACCCCCCTCACTTCTGCAGGAGTATACTATATATCATGCAGTTGTGGACAAGTTTACATTGGGACCACACAGCGTAGCATTCAGACAAGAATAAAAGAACATGAAAGACATTGCAGACTTGGCCAACCTGAAAAATCAGCAGTGGCTGAACATAGCCTAACTCAAACAGGACACAGTATTTTGTTCCAAGACACTGAAAGGCTGGACAATATTTCCAATTACCATGTCAGATTACACAGGGAAGCCATTGAAATTCATAAACACAATTTCAAAGGAAAGAAGCGAGATTAAAAATAAATAGGGCATGGTTTCCTGTCCTGAAAAACACAAAAGGCTCTACATCTGACAATAGCACTACAGATAAGATTAGAATTTCAACAGCCAATCCACATACAAAAGAACCTCCTCAGGAAACAATCCATATACAAAAGTACCTCCTCAGGAAAGCTCCTCCATTAGCATGTTCATAGCCTGGGGAACTCCTACAAGATAATGACTCCACCCTACCCCACCTTCCTGAGTAGATATAAATTACCTGCCTACCATTTTTCTTCTCACCTTGACACAGAGAGTACTCCATCTTTCTGTGTTATACCTCTGAAGATGCCAGTCACAGATACTGGCGAAACGTCAGGTTCTACAATGCCAAGACCACAGCCATACAGCCCGGAAAATCTACAACAACTAATGAACGCCAGCCATGAAAGCCTTCGACAACACATTAAAACTCCCTTTGTCAGATAGAGATAGGAATGGAGCAAGATTCAAATCCAATAGCACCTTAAAGACCATTGAGATCACCAGGGCATAAGCTTTGAACTGGCCAACCTCTCTTCATCAGATACTAGCAGGAAAGGTGCAAGATTTGAGTCCAGTAGCACCTTTGAGACCAACAAGATTTGCAGGGCATAAGCTTTTGAGAGACAAACCTCCCTTTGCCACCTAGTATCTGATGAAGGGAGCTTTGACACTTGAAAATGTATACCCCAGAAATCTTGTTGGTCTTACCTGTGCTACTGGCCTCGAATCTTACAGTATTGAAGACTGCTGTAATGGACCCCTCTGGAATTATCATGGATCATGGAAACCTTGTTCAGCCCCCTGAGGAACTAATATGGTTTAGTAGTTAGTGTGTGGGGTTAGGGCTTTGGAAACCTGGGTTCTATCCCAACTCAGCCTTGAGGTTCAGTGGGTGACCTCAGACAAGTCTGCCTCTCTCAGCCTAGCCTACCTCCCAAGGCTGGTTTCGAAGAAATGGTGGAAGGATGGGATAAAAGTGTAACCAAATCCTAGCCATCGTCCCAAAAGCAAATCCCATTGACTGGCTTCAGAATGTATTCTTGTAAACCTCGGCCCATTACACATGCATATCTTACTGCAGATTTTCAGTGCAGTAAGCCTTTAATTTTGACTTCAAATTCTGTGCCCGCCTTATGTGCTATTCTTCATGTATTTATTCTGCAGCTACAATTAAAAGAACACACTTTTCTAATTAGGGGTGGAACATCACTTGTGACGCATTGGGGTGGCGTCCAAAGGTTTTAAAAAAAATCATGCAATTGCTGTATTGCATCTCTTCAGTAGCATCCAGCAAGCACTTTCCATATAAATCCTTGTGGTTCAGCTTTTATGCATGCCTTCTAGTGTTAGGGAACAGAAGGGAAGGCAGGCAAAAGGGGAAAACCCACTGTTGAAACTGACCAGACGTTTTCTGAAACTGACAAGCAGCTGTGAAGCCCATTTTCCCTATTGCAGAGCACTAGGGGATTCTCTGCTGTGTTATCGGCCACTGTGAAAAAAGGGGAAGAGTGAACATGATGAGTGTACAGAATGCACAGTAGAACCCACTGACACTAACATTACAAGCATTATAAGCTGTGATCATTGGCAATATGTGTGTGTGTGTGCGCCTGTGCAAAGTCAGCCGCAACTCGTATGGGGGCGGAATCCTCTGGCAGAAGCTCTGGACAGCGTATTTATTTATTTACTTTATTAAATCAGATTTTTAAACCGCCTCCCCTGTAGAACACAGCTCAGGGTGGTGTACATCAATAAAAACATTTACATAATTCAATTCATACTTAAAATAATAAAACCCCATAAATTTACATTGATACAACAGTAGTAAGGCTATTACCAATAAACGGCAATAACACGGCCAGAATATGTCATTGCCTTGGGGGGGGGGGGGGGCAGGAAAAACAGGAGTTTTTAGTCTTGTGCCACTAAATTGAAAAAAATGGGGGGTATTTTCACCAATGTCCTAGCGCGGCTGCACAGTAACACTAATTTCCTGCCTTCCTTGCAAATTTGCATGGTTTTTTCTTTGTGATTCTCTAATTTGATCCTGCACACTGGTCATGATACTGGCAGTTTTTTAAAGCCTTTCCTGTGCCGATCCCAAGTGATTCTTAAGGTCGGCAGTTTGCAGAAGGTCCATGTGGAATCAGCAGCCAGTTTAATGCTAGACTTCCAGAGATTGCCAAAATGGTCCCCCAAAAAAACTTTTTTCACTAAAGCATTAAAGGGAACAATGTTTTCAAAGCTTTAGGCTTCCCATCCCAATGTCTCTCCCTTTTTACATCTAATGTCAAATTCATTCCACGCTGATGATCCTCCCCTTTATTTTGCTCACAAGCAGCACCAAAATCCCTTTTTTCCCCCTTTTTCTTTTTGCACTGGGGATCCTGCTGTTTGTTTCCTCTCTGAGCCCCCTTTCAAGTCAATACCAGCAGGGAACTAAACCTCGTGCAGCTCCTTTTAAACTCCCCCCCCCATTCTAATTTTTTTATTCAGCGATCCAAGACTAGCAATAGTCTCATATCAATAGTCTCAAGAGTGATTAACACATGGAATTCACTGCCACAGGAAGTGGTGGCGGCTACAAGCATGGACGGCTTCAAAAGGGAATTAGATAAGCATATGGAGCAGAGGTCCATCAGTGGCTATTAGCCACAAGGTATAGATAGGGGCTCTGGGGCAAGTGATGCTCTGTATTCTTGTTGCTTGGGGGGGGGTCAACAGTGGGAGGGCTTCTGATGTCCTGCCCCACTGGTGGACCTCCTGATGGCACCTGGTATTTATGGCCACTGTGTGACAGAGTGTTGGACTGGATGGGCCTTTGGCCTGATCCAACATTGGCGTCTCTTATGTTCTTATGTTCTTATATCACTAGACTGATGCTGCTTGTAAAAAAAAATTAAAATGACGGGAAATAGAGCTTGTACACCAGTTAAGGGGGGAGGATGAAGGAAGGTGCAGAGTGGGCGGAATGACCTTGATGTGGGTGCGGAGTAACCTTCAAGGGGTGGCAAAAGGGTGGGGGGATCCGAGGGAATTTGTATGCTTTTGAATTACCTTCAGCTTGGAAGGGGAACAAGGGAAAATCTGGCACAAAAGCACTCTCAGAAAACCCGGGGAAACAGTGACCAGAAAGCAAACTAAAGGGAGGAAAATCAATGCAGAATGACAAAGAAAACCTGACAGACGTACACAGTGAAAGTGAGGGGAAAACACCCATGCATAATAGACCCTCCTTTCCATCATGTGGAACACAAGGCAGTTTTATAGTTGCTTAAGTAAGACACTGAGCTGCATACCGGAAGGTCTGTAGTTCGGCAGTTCGAGACCCGAGTGCCGCGCGACGGAGTGAGCTCTCGTCTCTGGTCCCAGCTCCTGCCAACCTAGCAGTTCGAAATAAAGAAACTGCAAGTAGATAAATAGGTACCACTTCAGTGGGAACGTAACAGCATTCTGTGTCCCTCGGCATTTAGTCATGCTGGCCACATGACCACAGAGAAGTCCTTGGACAGCGCTGGCTCTTCGGCTTGGAAATGGAGATGAGCACTGCCCCCTAGAGTTGGATTAAACTGGCTTTCCAGCAAGGGAAACCTTTACCTTTTAAGTATGGAACACCAGCACAGTCCAGAGAGAAACCTCCTCTTAGAAACTTTCTCAACATCATTTCTAGTGAACATCAAGACCCTAGTGGCTTACAAAAATGTTTTCCTCTCCTCTGTCTCATCCTGACGACAGCAGTCCTGTGAGGCAACAGGCAATGTGGAGACAGAGTGACTGGCCCAAGGCAAACTTCCGTGGCCAAGTGGGAACGTGAACCTGAGAACCTGAACCTGTGTCTCCAAGACCCTAACCAGTACGAGGGGATGTGTGCCAAGAAAAAAATCACTACAGTTTTGGATCTGGGCTTCAGGAATTTTATTTATTTATTTATTTATTAGATTTCTACCCTGGTCTCCCCGCCGGGGCAGGCTCAGGGTGGCTTACAAGAGAACCATGGATAAAACAACAATATAAATTAATATAAATATTAGTATCAAATGCACAGTAAGTTATTAAAACCATGTTTGCATCATTTCAAGCAGGGCGTTAACAGTCTGAGTTTAAAATCCATGCTGTGTAAGACATCCACTTCGATGCCTTCGTAATCCATTGAATAACCGAAAACTCATTGAATAATCTGGAGGATGAGTTGACTGCAGCCTATTTCTTATTGTTTGTCTCAAGGGCTGGATCTACTTGCTGATTGCAACTTACTTTATATTGTTTGTCTTAATGTGTGGATGTACTTGCTTGATGGACATTTGAAGAGCATGTTCTTCAGTCCATTGAAATTGTGAACTTTATATGTTTACTGATTGTGACTATGTACTTGTCATATTTTATGTCAATTTTATGTACCTATTTTATCCCTTTTGCATTCTCTTTTGGTCAAGACTTCGGTCATATAGACCCGTAATAAATTGAATTGAATTGAATTGAAATTGTGAACTTAGAATCTGTGAAGTATTTCTTTTGGGAGTATCAAATAGTAAATGTTTTGCTTTAAACCTCCAGCCTATTTATTGCAGCTCATGTAATTCATGTATTGAATACTGGTGTATATTTGAGAAATATTTCGAGCCTTATGTGATGTTAAGTCATACATGATTTATATTTATTCATTTATTTCCTGAATTTATTGTTCGTCTCCCCCAGTCCAGCACATCAGCACCTTATACTGAATCAGAACTTCGGTCCATCAAGGTCAGTATTGTCTGCTCAGGTGGGCAGTGGCTCTCCAGGGTCTCAGGTGGAAGTCTTTTACGTTGCTTACTACCTGGTCCTTTTAACTGGAGATGCTGGGGATTGAACCTGGGACCTTCTGCATTCCAAGCAGGTGCTCTACCCCTGGGCCACGGCCACCCTATTATAGGATCGCACATTTTAGTCCCATCAGCTAACCCATCCTAATGACAAACCAACAATGGAGAAGTGTTTGCTTTCATTCTGTTTTGAGTTCCAGAGTTTTCCATTTAGGAATAATTCACATCCCAGAAGGTGCATACCTGTGCAGAATTCTTTCTTTGACTTCTGACACTATTAGTTATTGAACTAAAAACGAATGCAGCATCCAGGGATGCAAGTACGGTTGCTTTTTTCTCTCTCCCTGTGACAAACTCCGGCAGAGGACTGAAGGGGGGGGGGAGAGAAATGGCTGCTTTTGAAATCTAAAGCTTCTTGCAAGCCAAGGGGGTGAAAGGGTTCCATTGTACCTGCGCAGGGAATGTGAACCCCCTAATTCAGTGCTGCTTTGTAAAAGGACTCTATTGTTTTGTCTCTTATCCTGCCTGGAGTTCTTCCAAATGGGTCGAACAAATGCTTGACAAAAGGGCTCGGAATGTCACGGCAAAGAAACACCAAAAACTCTTCGCTAAAGAAGCGAATAAATATTTACAAACAAGCTCTCTCAGTAGATTGCACTGCAAAGCCATACAAATAACTAATGTTTTTTTCCTGAAAAGGTATCACTGGGCCAGTCGATCTGTATAGCGCATCATTCCATCACTAACCCCCGAAAAAGATGTATAGAAAAGCCAAAGAGGGATAGCCAGAGGGGACAGCATCTGTAATTGCTGTCATGGGAACAGGGAATTGTTTCAGAACTTCTGAAGGACAGGTCTATCAGTGGCTATGAGCCATGGTGACTGAGAAGAACCTCCAAGTTGAGAGGTACTAAACCTCTAAATCCCAGAGCCAGGAGGCAACATCAGCGGAAGGTCTTGGCCTCTATGCCCTGTTGTCAGTTGGCCACCATGTGAGACAGGATGCTGGACTAGATGGACTATTGGTCTGATCCAGCAGGGCTCTCCTTATGTTCTTATGAAGGCCTCGGCCTCTATGCCCTGTTGTTGGATCTCCAGAGGAACTGGTTGGCCACCATGTGAGATAGAATGCTGGACTAGATTGACTATGGGCCTGATCCAGCAGGGGTCTTCATATGTTCTTAGGAAGCTGGACTAGATGGTACATGGGTCTGATCCTGCAGGGCTCTTCTTATGTACTCTGTGATACTCATGCATCTATGGCAGGTGTTTCATAGAATCATAGAATCATAGAATGTTAGAGTTGGAAGGGACCTTGCAGGACATCTAGTCCAACCCCCTGCACTCTGCAGGAGCATAGCTGAAAGATAGTCCTACATACCTACAACATACTCGAAAGATGGTCATCCAGCCTCCACTCAAAAACGTCCAGCGAAGGAGCATCCACCACCTCCCGAGGCAGTCCATTCCACTGCTCAACTACTCTTACAGTTAGGAAGTTTCTCCTGATATTTAGCCGGTAATGACTCCCTTGTAATTTCCACCCATTAGAGCTAGTCTTGCAATCTGGAGCAAGAGAGAATAGATACATCGGCTGTGACTTGACAGCATTTTCCACCACCACATGATACAGTAGGGTGTAATACTCCCTCTAAGCTGTCGAGTATTCTGAGCAAGAATTCTACTTCATGAGCGACTGGCATTCAAGTTGTCAGCGAGCGATTTGGCTACTGCACAAATTAGTTTGCTCTGGGGCCATCCTTCCTGAGCAAAGACAAGAATGTGTGAGCCGGAGGCTAAAAAACTGTGAGCTAGCTCACATGAACTCAGCTTAGGGGGAACACTGGTAGGGTGTAGTTTCCCCACGGTCCACTTCATTTTGCTGCTGCTCTTTCTGCCTCCCTGGAACGATCAGTCCTAGGGTTGTGGGACCAAAATGGAGTGGGTTGGGACTGGAATAAGAAAGGACAAGGAGCTGAAATCACTCTTCAATCAACACCCAGCAATTGGCTGTATGGTGGTGGGGTTAGCAAAAAAAGACCCAAAGGAAACTGTGCAAATTGCGCTTATCTCCCTTATAAATAAAAGCCGAATGGCGGTGGCACTTCTCTAGAACATTCCACACGCTCCAAAATCAGTTCGCTCTCTGATCTGTCATTCAGAGGGTCTCCCTATCCACTGGCTGCTTTGCCTGAGTCCTGCCTCCAACATCCTAAACATTTTGCTGTCCCCCCCCATAGCCAGTCAGAACACAGAGGTTATTTGCATATGCAGCCTCATTGGCCTTTGCCTCAGAACACAGAGGTCATTTGCATATGCGACTTGATTGGCTTTTGCCTCTAACATTCTAAACAGTTTGCTCTTCTGAGGTAAAATGTGTCCAGTCTCCAGGTGAGGGCTGGAGATCACTCAGAATTATAACTGCTTTCCAGACGGCAGAGATCAGTTCCCCTGGAGAAAATGGTGGGCTCTGTATCCTTATATGCTGCTGAGGTGGACCCCATATGACAGCCAATGTGACGTAGCAGTCAGGGCTCCAGAGCACGGGAGAGGCTGCAGGTGTGTGGGGGGTGGAAAGCTGAAGAGTGAGGGGAAAATAAAGGTAGGTTGATGGTGGCTGGGGAGGAGATATGGTTGCCAACTCCAGGTGGGAAATTCCTGGAGATGTGACGGATGGAGCCTGGAGAGGGTGAGGTTTCAGGAGGCATGGTACCTTGGACAGGTACAAAGCCATAGACTCCACCCTCCAAACCAACTATTCCCTTCTGGGAACCATCGTTGCCAATCTCCAGGTAAGGGCTGGAGATCACTCAAAATTACAACTGTTCTTTAGGGTAGCAGAGATCAGTTCCTCTGGAGAAAATGGTGGACTCAGTGTCATTATACCCTGCTGAGGTCACCACAGCAAATTGACACTGAGTGTCCAAGTAACTTTTTTCCCACCATAGAGAACGATGGAGGGGATGGGGGCAACCATTTTGGGGGTCCGTAGAATTGGACCCCTGGTTCAATGTTCCTGAAACATGATGGGTATCTTGGGGAGAGGCTCCAGCAGCTACCCTGCGATTTTGGAGCCTCTCCCTCAAACCCCCTCTCCTCCAGCCCCCAGAATATACCCTACGTTTTCACCATTGACTTCAATGGCCCATAGGATATAATGGGGCCGAACTGCGGGAAGCCGAGTCAGATCGGAGAATCTGATTCGGCCCGCAGCAGGGGATCCTGAGGAAGCCAAGGACTTGATGCATTCTGTAGACTTCTATATTTCCTATGATGGATTTTATGTACAGATTTATTGCTGATTACATATGTGTTTCACTTTGCTGAAGTCTCTTTTTGTACATTTACTCTTGCGGGTATCTCAGCACACAGTTGTTTTGCTGTTACTTGCCATACCACTAAGCAAGCAAAAAAACATGGCACCAAGTTAGGATGGACTGGGCAGCCCATCCCAAAGGCTTGAGTGCTTGCATGATCAGACAGCAGAAAGTCCATCCATGGCCCATCAGAACCAGCTAGGACCGGTCTTTCCCCAGTGTCTTTTAACTCCGCTTCTGTGGTGGAGCAACACTGGGTGCTGAAGACTGTGGGACCTTTCCCAGATGTTGCTGTGTGATCGTGCCCTTTAGATCTGTCCGGCATTCGCAGTTGAGTCGGATGAAAACCAGGGGTCATTTCGTAGAAAAAGAGGTGCAGGAGCTCATTAGCGTAACTTATTTGCATATGCCACACCCCCTGACATCACCGGAAGTGTGTCAGAAGGCAACACCCACCGCTCAGGCTCCACTGGACTGTTTTGGATTGCTAGCTATTGAGGCGCGAGGGGAACGTGCAGATCAGTCCTCACAGAGGGAGAGCTTGTACCTGAATAAAACATGGGTCTTAAAGGTGCCACTGGACTGTTTTGGATTGCTAGCTATGGGGGGGGGACGCACAGATCTGCCCTCACAGATGAGGGAGAGCTTGTACCTGTAGGCGGGCCGGGGGGGGGGCTCTGCAACTTACCTGGCTGCTTCTTGCGCCTCGTGGCCTGACTGAGGGCTGCTGGGAGCAGGGGGCGGGGCTTGTTGCATGTGCCCGCCCCCAGCTCCTTACTGCGGGAGCTCCGCTCCTGTGCGCTCCTGCAGGAAATGACCCCTGATGAAAAGACACATCTGACCGCAGCCATAGTGAAGCAAACCGTTGCGGAATTCCCATAAAGCCTTGCTGCTGAAACCTGATCCCTCCCATTGGTGTTGAAACGACACACACTTAAAAGATAAAAGGAATGCAGAATCTATTCTCTGTGTTACTTTTTATGCAATGCAAAACGTCCTTTGGGGGGATTGTTCTTTTTTAAATTGGGAAGGGCCCTTTCTAGACTTCCTTCCTCCTCAACTTCTCTGCTGAAAGTCATCTCATAATTATGGATATTTTGTCTGAGAATTGAGCATCCGAGGAGATAGATAGTGGACTCTTTTGAAACGGACAAACAATACCCTCATTTGATGAATCGGGATGCATTTGCTGTTGGCTTTGTGGAGAAAAGTGCTTGGATGTCTATTGAAATACCGTCGCTGGAAATCTATCCCGGCAATTTCTTTTTTAAAAAATGAGCCCTCCTTAAGTCAGAATCGTATGCATATGATGACTTTGCACAGATAAGAGTGAGACGGTTGTGGTGTAAGAAACTGTAGGGGAATAGGGTTGCCGGCTAAGGGTTGGGAAGTACCTGGAGGTTTGGGGGGTGGAGCCTGAGGAGGGCGGGGTTTGGGGAGGGACTTCAATATAGGGCTGCCAGGTCCCCCCGGCCACTGGTGGGGTATGGGGGAGTTAGGGTTGCCAGATCCAGGTTGGGAAACTCCTGGAGATTTGGGGATGGAGTCTGGGGAGGACAGGGAGCTCTTTGGGGGTACAGTGCCACAGAGTCCTCCCTCCAAAACATCCATTTTCTCCACAAGAAATTATCTTCATAGTCTGGAGATGAGCTGTAATCCCTGGGGATCCCCAGGTCCCAACTGGAGGCCAGCATCCCTAGGAGCCGTGGCTGAACTCTTAGGCGGTCAATTCACGCATTGTGTTCTGGGTAACAGTCACACATGAGCTGTAGGTTTCTTCTCAAATCCTATGCCTGATTCGGATTGTGACAGTGAGGAAGGCACCATTAACATGCTACAGCCCTCCTCCTATGGTTTTTGTCCAACCGGTCAACCTCCTGGGAGGGGGGGGCATTGTTTTACCCAGGGCTTTTTTTGGTAGAAAAAGCCCAGCAGGAACTCAGTAGCATAATAGGCCACACCCAACAGCAGAAAGTGATTAGCATATTAGGCCACATCCCTGACTGTGCAGCTCATTAGCGTATTAGGCCACACCCCCATGCCTTCCCTTGGCTTGCCTGGGTGCCCCACAGCAGTCAACCCTTGGACAGGCCAGGGAAAGCACAGGGTGGCATTTAAATGCCTCCCTGATCCTTCCAGGCCCCCCTGGCCCGCCCGCCTCAGAGTGGTGGTGGGGAATTTGCTCTCCAGGCCTCCCTCTGTAGCCAGGCACGCAGAGGTTTTGGCTATAGTGGGCGTGGCCAACTCTGAAGCCAGCTGGAACTCCGTTCCTGTGCGTTCCTGCCCAGAAATAGCCCTGGTTTTACCCATCGAGGAATCCAATATGTATGTTTTTGAGTTACCTCAGCAGTTACCTCAAATGGCAACTTCCTCCCAGACTGCTTCATGCCAAGACAGTGGTACAAGGGAAGGTTGATGGCTAGGGTTGCCAAGCTCCAGGTGGTGGCTGGAGATCTGCCACTATTACAACTAACC
The DNA here is from genome assembly GCF_001447785.1 of Gekko japonicus. Lineage (NCBI taxonomy): Eukaryota > Metazoa > Chordata > Lepidosauria > Squamata > Gekkonidae > Gekko > Gekko japonicus. The sequence goes on along the minus strand of NW_015173152.1, from coordinate 314,699 downwards.
TTCAGGCAGCAAGCTCCAGGGTTGCCAAGCTCCAGGTGGTGGCTGGAGATCTGCCACTATTACAACTGACCTTCAGGCAGCAAAGATCCGTTCACTTAGGGAAAATGGCCACTTTGGAAGGTGGGCTCTATGGCATTGTACCCCCCCTTGAAGTCCCTCCCTTCCCCAAACCGCACCCTCTTCAGGCCTTACCCACAACCCTACTGAAGGCCTTTCTCCACAGTTGTGGTCCCAATTGGCACTGTGTATGCTGGAGCTGAGGAGAACCCACAACTCATGTGAAGAGAGAGAAGAAGAAGAGATTGGATTTATACCCCGCCCTTCACTACCCAAAGGAGTCTCAGAGTGGCTCACAAACTCCTTTCCCTTCCCCTCCCCACAATAGGCACCCTGTGAGGTAGGTGGGGCTGAGAGAGCTCTGACAGAAACTGCTCTTTTTTCAAGAACAACTCTTATCAGAACTACAGCTTGCCCAAGGTCATCCAGCCAGGTGCAAGTGGAGGAGTGGGGAATCAGACCCGGTTCTCCCAGATTAGGGTCCGTGCACTTAACTGCTACACCAAACTGGCTCTCTGTCTGTGACTGTCACCCAGCCCACATGGTGGGGACTCCGGATTTTACCTCTGTTCTTCGCAATGTATGAATGGGGCCTTTCTGGGTCAAACTAGACAAGATGGCGGGAAAGCGGTGACTGGATCTCCAACTTCGTAACAAAATAAATAAATAAATAAATAAAACAAAACAAAGATTAATTAAAAGCAGCTGTAGGAGAAAGGCCTGAATAGAGTCATGGGGTTGTGAGGTCAGGGAAACCCTTTCCGTATTTAAATCACCCCTCCAGGTATCACACCCCTTCTGAGCTCCCCCTCCATCTAGAATGGGGGTGAGGGCTCCCTTGCCCCCTCCAGGAATATGGGACCCCTAATGGGGGGCATACATATGGGGTGATGTTCAATGTTTCTGTGTGCCGATATTCTCCTCCCCACTGTGGAAGAAGAAGAGATTGAATTTATACCCCGCCCTTCACTACCCGAAGGAGTCTCAGAGCGGCTTACAATCTTCTTTCCCTTCCCCTCTCCACAACAGACACCCTGTGAGGGAGGTGGGGCTGAGAGAGCTCTGAGAGAACTGTCCTTGAGAGAACAGCTCTGAGAGAACTTGTGACTGACCCAAGGTCACACCAGCAGCTGCATGTGAAGGAGTGGGGAATCAAACCCGGTTCTCCCAGATTAGACTCTGCCGCTCTTAACCACTACACCAACTTTCTGGAGGTGAACCACTTTTCTGGCCACTGTCAGGTATGGTGGTGAAGTTTTAAAAATGTTTGGCAAGTCTACTTAAATTGGCATGTGTGTTGAATTTGTGATTCGTGCTAAAATGTTTTTCCCCCCTTTCAAAAGGAAAAAAACAAACATTTTGTAACCCGTTTTGGATACTGTGCCCATTGAGATTGTGATCTTAGGAAGTAGTTGCTCATTTTTAAACTCCGCTGTATTCCTTTTATGTTTTAACCACCTTCCACAAGAAGACATAAACCACTGAAACAACCTAACGCCAGACAGAAGATAAAATAACAGTACAACTGAATTCAGGCCATAAACATCCATTGTAATACCTTTTTATTGGAAACAGCCAAAGTATCACAAAGTGGTGAGAAAGAAATTTGGGTCCCTGAAACTATTCTTCGGCACATATGTTCATTACAACCCCCCCCCCCCCAGCTTCTCCAGATATGTGGGGGAGAAGTCATTTTGTTCTTTTAATTATTTAGAATATGCCACCTCTTCAGAGTCTTGGGCCGCATTCAGACTGGCAGTTTGGCACGGCAGGCAAACGTTTCAGGAGCGTTTCAGTAGTGGATTAAAGGGGTGGGTTCACACAGGCACATCTGTCAGGCGTCCCCCAGCCGTACTCAAGCCGTCTTGTGCCGCTTCCCTCCCGAGTTTAAAAGATACCTGGTGGAAGTGGTAGCAAATCATGTGGAGTGCGGGTTGATTCTGGTTCCCTGAGTGTGAATGCAAGCGCTGCTAAGGCGGGAACAACCCACAGTCATTGATAATAGGCGCCGGCTGGTTCCGCAGCAGATGCATGTGTGCATATGCGCATATGCGCACGACCGGGACGCTCCGGTGCGCCAAGTAAAAGCTCCACCCAGGTGCGTGGATAAAAGCTCCACCCGGGAGACAAACCGGCAACATTTATTATTTATTTATTTATTTTATTCAGTTTATACCCCGCCCTCCCCGCAATGCGGGCTCAGGGCGGCTTACATAAGGGCATACGCCAATATAAAAACATATTTAAAACCATTTAAAATCCATACAATACAAAACATTCTTAATAAGTTATTAACTAACTAACTAAAGTGCTCTCGATGTTCACAGATGGCGTATTTCAAACTGATTCAGCATCATCTGCTCTGGGGGCGCTGACGTTCCCTCATCCAGGGCCAGGGTAAGATGGAGAGTGGTGGTAGTGGCGGCTCCTACTCATATGTCTAGTGGAAGAGCTCTGTCTTAAGCTCTGTCTTACAGGCCCTGCGGAACTGTACAAGGTCCAGCAGGGCCCGGATCTCCTCCGGGAGCTCATTCCACCAGGTAGGAGCCGCCACTGAGAAAGCCCTGGCCCTGGTAGCGGTCAGCCTGGCCTCTTTGGGGCCTGGCATTGCCAGGAGATGTCGCGTCCCGGACCGAAGTGCTCGCTGGGGAACATATGGGGAATGGCGGTCCCTTAGGTAAGTCCCTTAGGTAACATGGCGGCTGTGCAAGGACCCTCCTTGGGAAGGTCAGACATTGGCACTAGTGGAAGTGTGGAGTCGATCCTGCCCTATTTGCTGCTGCACCCATACGCATAGGCACATGCAGCCGAGTACGGAAAACACGCTAACAGCCCGTCGGGGGCAGCCGACAGTGCGAACACTCCCTTGCGCTTCCTCCACAGTATCCCCCCACTTCATTTGCTGCAGTGTGAACGGGAATACCGGGAACAAACCGAGGCAGCTAGCAATTTAAAACATACATGATAAAATTATATTATAAAACCATTAAAATCAACCCGCCCTCCTAAACACAAATCATAAAAACAATTAAAAATGAGAGTTAAAGATATTTACAAAGCAGTTCAAATACATACAAAACATTGGATAGGAAGGAGAGCCTATTGAGGGAATGCCAAACAAAGCAAAAAAATTCTTCACCTGCTGGTGGAAGACGGTAACAGAAAGGGACAGGAGAGGCTCTTTGGGGACAGAGTTCCAGAGCTTTGGTGCCATAACTGAGAAGGCCCTCTCCTGCGTTGGACAGTCACCCACCTAATCTCAGAAGGCAGAGGTTCCCGAAGCAAGGCCCTGGTATAATTCGATGGTACGGCCTCATTTGGAGTACTGTGTACTGTTCTGGTCACCACACCTCAAAAAGGATATTATAGCATTGGAAAAAGTGCAGAAAGGGGCAACTCGAATGATAAAAGGGTTGGAACACTTTCCCTATGAGGAAAGGTTAAAGCGCTTGGGGCTCTTTAGCTTGGAGAAATGACGGCTGAGGGGTGACATGATCGAGGTTTACAAGATTATGCATGGGATAGAGCAGGTCGAGAAAGAAGTCCTTTTCTCCCTTTCTCACAATACAAGAACTTGTGGGCACTCCATGAAATTGCTGAGCGGTCGGGTTAGAACAGATAAAAGGAAGCACTTCTTCACCCAAAGAGTGATTAACACATGGAATTCACTGCCACAGGAGGTGGAGGGGGTTACAAGTATGGACAGCTTCAAGAGGGAATTGGATAAGTATAAGGAGCAGAGGTCCATCAGTGGCTATTAGCCACAAGGTATAGATAGGAACTCTTAGGCTTGGGCAAGTGATGCTCTGTATTCTTGGTGCTTGGGGGGGGGGGCAACAGTGGGAGGGCTTCTAGTGTTCTGGACCTCCTGATGGCACCTGGTATTTCTGGCCACTGTGTGACAGAGTGTTGGACTGGATGGGCCATTGGCCTGATCCAACACTGGCTTCTCTCTTATGTTCTTATGATCATAATGGTCAGGCGGGATCATAAGAGTTTAGGTGGTCCTTCAGGTATGTTGATCATAAACCATAAATGGCTCTGTAGACACAAGCTGCACAAAAACTATCCATAAAACAGAAACAAGCTATTTAAAGACTAAGATAAAATTCCCTAACTAAAAGCCTAGGCATTAAAGGTATTAGAGTGAGCGATTCAGTATGCCTGGACACTGGGGTGTGTGTGTGTGCGCTGCATCGCTCTGGGTGTGCATAGGCGTTGTCTCCTTGAATGGGATGCCTCTCTTCGTCTTAACCTGGGAGCTGGAGATGATTTCAGTCAATCAATCAATCAATCTTTATTGGCATAGCCCGCTTGCGGGGAGGACGGGGTATAAATGCAATTAAATAAATAAATAAAACATACAGGACATAAGACTCAATTTGCAAGGAATACTGAACGCTTTCTTGAAGCTTCATACAGAAATTTTTGCAACACTTTCAGTTATTATGTGATTCTGGGTTGTCAGTAATCTGGAAATGATTTGTAAGTCCAGGAGAACACCAGGCCCCACCGGGAGGTTCAGAAAAAAAACAGGGATCCCTAGTGTATAAATGTAGAAAACAGCAGAAAACACCAAGGAAGACCACCAAAGATTATATATGCTTGAAATATCTGGATATAGAATATATTGAATAAATATTTAAATTTTCAAATAAACATCTACATTGAGTTGGTGGTCCACAACCCAAAACACAAGTGCTCATAGATCAATATTGAAACACAGAATCGCATCACAGTGGTTGCGCTCACAGGTGCTGATGTCAAGGTATGCACATAAATAAGCCCAACGGGTCATTCCTCCTTGCCTGAATGCAATAAAAGTGTCCAAAGACCTCCTATAGTCGTAAATAAAGCAGAGGACGGCCAGTGGGAAATCTCCTGCAGCCGAACGCCTTTCCCAGATATAAGGACGTTTCAATTTTTCTTCTTCTGCTTAAGTGGCTGAATAGTGGAACCCGATTTTAAGAGTATAGACTACCCGTTCTTTTAGTTATATTGAATCCTAGGGTTCTCGTATGTGATCTCCCTACCCACATGGTCAGTCAATGGCACTTTCACACACACTTAATAACGCACTTTCAATTCCCTTTTGGTGCACTTCGCAACTGGATTTTACTGTGTAATATGGCAAAATCCACTCACAAATGGTTGCTGAAGTGGATTGGAACTGTATTATTTAGCATGTGTGAAAGATTAGGGCTTTTCTCTGTACCGGACTTTGAAAGGGGGAATGAGGAGGAATTTGCCAGCTCAAGTCCTGGAGACAGAAATTGGTGAAGTGGATTTTTCAACTATTTCCTCCCCTCATGTTTCCTCACAGGCAGCCATCTTGTATAAAAAACATCCGCTTGACAACTGCCTGCCCAAATCTCCCTGGCTTAGTGGTATTTTTTAACCGATATGTTATTCCATTCTTTGGTGCTTATATTTGTATGCTGCATTAGGTATTTTTAAGCAGAAAAGAGGCTTGTAAATAAGATAATCTTATTAATTTCCAGTTCCCTTTCCTCCTACTCATTGGAGATCCCTAGAACCAGGTCAGCAGTTCTGAACTTCTTTGAATCTGCTAATGGCGAGCTTTCAGCCTTTCTCTTTTTTGTGTGCTTTTAAAGGACAAAATCATTACAGGCTTGCACTGGTGGTGGTGGGGGACAGGAAGGGGTCATGGGCGATAGAGCCCTAGAGCAGAAATTGAGCATGAAGCCGTGAATTCTTCCCACTGATGACTTTCAAGTCTCAGAGAAAGCAGCAAGATTGTTTGATTGTTCTATTAATTATTGGCCTCGGCCCAGTATCCGGTATGTGGAGAAGATAAGGCTTCTCTCGCCAAGCAGAAGCCGTAATAACTCAACTCTCGTTTTCTCTCTTTTGATCAGTTTGACTCTGACACTGTTGGGATTTTATAAAATCTTTCCTAGAAACAGAACCGGCAATTGTGTCTAATCTTCTTGGCCAGGTGATCCCCCCCCACTTTCTCCAGTTCTAAAGTGCATGCGTAACACAAATCGATTAAAAATAAGACCCCCGCAAGTTGTTTCCTTTAAATAAAGCACAATTCCATTTGTGATACAATGCAAAACCCCTTTTTTTATGAAGATAGATTCGGGTGGGTAGCCGTGTCGGTCTGAAGCAGCAGAATAAAACTCTGTGGCCCTTTTTTATGGTTAGAATCAATGTTCCCTCTAAGCTGTGGAGTCTGGTGAGCAAAAATTCTACTTTGTGAGCTACTGGCATGAAAGTTGTGAGCAAGCGATTTGGCTGCTGCATAAATTAGTTTGCTCCGGTGCCATCCTTCCTGAGCTAAGGCAGAAATCTGTGAGCTGGGGGGATAAAAAAGTGTGAGCTAACTCACATTAACTCAGCTTAGAGGGAACACTGGTTAGAATTCTCTTTCCCCTATATAGTGCAGGACCCTGGTCAGAGCGCTGCACAGAGAACAGAACCCATTTTGTCCTCTATAGGGCTGGATGGGCCATAGCACAGCGGCAGAGCATCTGCTCAGCACGCAGAAGGTCCCAGGTTCAATCCCCAGCATCTCCAGTTAAAAGGATTGTGTTGTAGGTTTGCCATTGTAGGTGATGGGAAAGACCTCTGCTTGAGAACTTGGGGAACCGCTGCCAGTCTGAGTAAACAATACTGACTTTGATGGACCGGAGGTCTGATTCAATATGAGGCAGCAAAGTGTCCTACATGCTCTGAGCCCCGGGAGAATGGAAAGTCTTGTGAACTGTGACTGGTGCTCCCGTCATACAGACCATAATGTTTAGTTTTATCTCATTCATGCCTGCTTACCTTGTCACCTTCCCCCTCCTTTATTTCCCCCCTTACAACAACCCTGTGAGAACATAAGAACATAAGAGACGCCAATGTTGGATCAGGCCAAAGGCCCATCCAGTCCAACACTCTGTGTCACACAGTGGCCAGAAATACCAGTGCCATCAGGAGGTCCAGCAGTGGGGCCAGGACATTAGAAGCCCTCCCACTGTTGACCCCCCCCCCAAGCACCAAGAAGACAGAGCATCACTTGCCCCAGAGCCCCTAGCTATACCTTGTGGCTAATAGCCACTGATGGACCTCTGCTCCATATGCTTATCTAATTCCCTTTTGAAGCCGTCCATGCTTGTAGCACCCACCACTTCCTGTGGCAGTGAATTCCATGTGTTAATCACTCTTTGGGTGAAGAAGTACTTCCTTTTATCCGTTCTAACCCGACCGCTCTGCAGTTTCATGGAGTGCCCACGAGTTCTTGTATTGTGAGAAAGGGAGAAAAGTACCTCTTTCTTTACCTGCTCTTTCCCATGCATAATCTTATAAACCTCGATCATGTCACCCCTCAGTCGTCTTTTCTCCAAGCTAAAGAGCCCTAAGCGCTTTAACCTTTCCTCATAGGGAAAGTGTTCCAACCCTTTTATCATTCGAGTTGCCCTTTTCTGCACTTTTTCCAAAGCTATAATATCCTTTTTAAGGTGTGGTGCCCAGAACTGCACACAGTATTCCAAATGAGGTCTCACCATTGATTTATATAGGGGCATTATTATATTGGCTGATCTGTTTTCAATACCCTTCCTAATAATCCCCAGCATAGCATTGGCCTTCTTTATTGCAGTCACACACTGTCTCGACATTTTCAGTGAGTTATCCACTACAACTCCAAGATCTCTCTCTTGCTCAGTCTCTGCCAGTTCAGACCCCATCAATGTGTATTTATATTTAGGATTTTTGGCTCCAATGTGCATCACCTTGCACTTGGCCACATTGAACCCCATTTGCCATGTTGACGCCCACTCGCCCATCCTTGACAGATCCCCTTGGAGTGCCTCACAATCCTCACTGGTTTTCACCACCCTGAACAACTTTGTATCATCCGCAAATTTAGCCACTTCACTGCTTACTCCCATCTCCAAATCATTAATGAACAAGTTAAAAAGCAGTGGACCAAGTACTGATCCCTGCGGTACCCCACTGCTTACCACCCTCCACTGAGAAAATTGCCCACCTACACTCACTCTCTGTTTTCTATGAACTAGCCAGTTTTTGATCCATAAAAGGACTTGTCCTTCTATCCCATGATTTTTGAGCTTACTTAGGAGCCTTTGATGAAGAACTTTATCAAAAGCTTTCTGGAAGTCAAGGTAAATAATATCTATTGGATCCCCCTTGTCCACATGTTTGTTCACCCCCTCAAAGAACACTAACAGGTTAGTGAGACAAGATCTTCCCTTACAGAAACCGTGCTGAGTCTGCCTCAATAGGTTTTGTTCATCTATGTGCCTACTAATTCTTTCCTTAATAATGGTTTCCGCCAATTTACCCGGTATCAACGTCAGACTGACTGGCCTGTAATTTCCCGGATCAAGGTAGGTCAAGCTGAGAGATGGTGACACATTTTATGGCAGAATGGGAGATCTGACCCACGTCTTTAAGGTCTGAGTTCAACTAATACACCATGATTCAGCTTTGGGGATACGGGTGTGTGTGAGAGACATGGATGAAGACAACAGTGCTATGGGGAAAGTAGGCTTGTCCCTTCTTTTCCTTTTCTTTTAGCTTTCCTTTCCTTCACAGTCTCCCAAATCAGCCTTGACCCTTCCTGGGGTGCTTTTCGGTGGGAAAAAGGACCGGCCCCCTTAATGTACCAGCAGTGGCATGAGGGAAGGGTGAGGCCTTTGCTCAGTGCCTCAACCCTGATGCGTATTTGGATCTGACCGAGGACTGTGAAGACCTGCCATTTGACCCATATGATTCTGTGATTTAAATTCCACTTGTGGGATTTGGCTGGGGTGTCAATCAGTTCCAGTCATAGAGTCTGAGGGGTGATCAGCAGGTTTTCCTTCATGAAAACCTTATCTTACCCTCCTTCTGAGAAGCTGAGGGCAGCATACAGAGTTCTCTTTTCTGCCATTTGATCCTCACAACAAGCCTATGGGGTAGGTCAAGAGAGTGAATGGTCCAAGGTCAACCAGTGAGCTTTACAGCCAGCATAGAGAATTGAGCCTGGGATCTCCCAAGTCTTCGTACAAGACTTGATCCATGACACCACACTGGCCTTGGTCTCTACTGTAGCATTTTATACAACAGTCTGTTGATTCCATCCCTTGGAGAAAGCCAGCAACATCATAAAGAGCTTTGCATGCCCCACCCTCCTCATCTGCCTAGCCCCACTCTCATTTTCTTGAACATGGCAGAGGGTGACAGGTCCTCAAATAGTGAGTGGCACAATGCCTTTCTTCCCATGTGGAGGAAGAGCCCAAATATTGCAAGGACAAAGAAAAGGGCATGAAAATGCACACCACAGCATGGTGTAGTGGTTAAGAGTGGTGGACTATAATCTATCTCCCCCTAGACCGATTTGTACATCTAAAACGCTGTATCTGTGTTGTTGTTTAAAGTTTGCCTCTTTGCTGCATCTCCTGCCTCACTCATACTAACTAGTGTGGGAATAATCTATTGCACTTTCACAATTTTGAGCAATTGTGCTCAAGGATGGTGAGCTCACCTGCTGCCCCTCTTATCACTCTTTGGAAAGCAAGACCATAGGTGTTACAGAGATCAGGCTTCAAGCATTTGCAATAAAAGGAAGTTTAATAAACAAAAATAAAAAGTGTACACAAGGTCTGCTCAAGCATCAGGCTGAACAAGGATACAAAGAAAAGGTGAAAACATACGTGTGGACAAGATGGAGTCCCTAGGCAAAGACTTAGCCCCTCATGGTTTGTGTACAGAAGAGACCAGGCAATAACAGCAAGAACACTTCTTCCTCCTGTCCTGAAAATGTCTCATCTCTGCTTTGGAGTCTGCCTCCCCCCCCCCCCCCCCGGTCAGTACTGATCTTCATGCCTCAAGAAGGAAAAATTGCTTTCAAATGTTCTGGCTGTGACATCCAGCAAGGTGTGAGATAGAATCATAGAATCACAAGAGTTGGAAGGGGCCATACAGGCCATCTAGTCGAACCCCCTGCTCAATACAGAATTAGCCTAGAACATCCCTAACAAGTGTTTGATAGTAAACCTTTTGTTCTTATTTTTGCCAAAGCCATAACTAAGATCTGGAGTGCTCTGAGCTTGGGAGAGAAGTGCAATGCCTTTATACAAGTCCCAGATGCAGCCTCATTTGGAATACCGTGTGCATTCATGGCTACCGCATCTCAAAACAGGTATTGGGGATATGGGGAAGTGCAGAAGAAAACAACCAAAATGATCATGGGGTGGAGTGCCTGCAGTTCGAGGGAAGGCTAAAATGCCTGGGGGGTTTTAGACAGACAAAAGGAAAACTACTTCACACAAAGGGTAACTGACTTGTGGAACTCACTGCTACAAGATACGGTGATGACGACTGGCTTAGATGGATTCAACACGGGGGTAGGAGGATAGGCCTAAGTCTATCATTGGCTGACGTGGAATAGCTAGTATCTTTACACAGAAAGCTGAATCTCTTTGGTGGTGGAAAATGCCGTCAAGTGTTAGCTGACTTATGGCGACCCCAGAGGGGTTTTCAAGGCAAGAGACATTCAGAGGTGGCTTGCCATTGCTTGCCTCCATGTAACAACTCTTGTCTTCCTTGGTGGTCTCCCATCCAAGTACTAACCAGGGCTGATCCTGCTTAGCTTCTGAGATCTGAGGAGATCAGACTACCTCGGCCCATCCAGATCAGGACCCAAATCTCTGTAATGTTATTAAATGTTGAAATAAAAACATCTTATCAAACTTAATCACTGGGACACTGACCACCAGTAGCTTTGCTCCCAGTGGGCAGAAAGCAGGAACAGGTTTGTTTTTTTTAATAAGCAGTTGGGGAGAATGCTGCCAGCCAGTTTTCCCTGGCATCTTTGCAAGAAAAAAAGGCTGGAGACAAAAACCCTAACTCGAATTTCAGGGACCAGACCCCGGCAGTGCAATCCTGAAGACTGTAGTGTCAGTGGTGGCCAGTTGCCAGTGCAAAGGCAGCATTGCCATTCTGGAAGGGGAAATAACAATACACGTCCCTCTGCAGGGCACAGACATCACAGCAAGAGGCCACAGCAACCCAGTCAACACCCACAGACCACGGTCCAATCTGCATTGGTATTTCTCACTGTTGTGCCAATGATCTCACATTGGTCTCACAAATTTCTATCAACATTTCATACCGCATCCACTCTCCTATTGTTTCATCTCAGCATCGGCCATCTGCATCATTTTATTGAATGTGGTTTTAAGGTGACACGACTTTCTCTATGATGAAAGGTTAAAATGCTTGGGGCGCTTTAGCTTGGAGAAACGACGGCTGAGGGGTGACATGATCGAGGTCTATAAGATTATGCATGGGAAAGAGCAGGTAGAGAAAGAATTCCTTTTCTCCCTTTCTCACAGTACAAGGACTCGTGGGCACTCAATGAAATTGCTGAGCAGTCGGGTTAGAACAGATAAAAGGAAGTCCTTCTTCACCCAAAGAGTGATTAACACATGGAATTCACTGCCACAGGAGGTGGTGGTGGCTACAAGCATGGATGGCTTCAAGAGGGAGTTAGATAAACATATGGAGCAGAGGTCCATCAGTGACTATTAGCAACAAGGAATAGATAGGAACTCTTAGGCTTGGGCAAATGATGCTCTGTATTCTTGGTGCTTGGGGGGGGACTGCCCCAGGAAATAATGCATGGTTCAGGGGTGGGTGTGCTTCCAACCCTCCCCCAAATATGATTGCAGACAAATGTTCCCTGGCTGCTTTTAAACGCAAAACCAAACAAAGGTTAGTGGAAAGGAGGGTACATGTATTTATTGATAATATCAAATTAAAACATATATAGGGGCCCAATTACAACCAATATACATAAAACATAATCATAACCAGGGCTAAAAAATTTGACCTGACGCGTTTCGGCCCTAACCCGTCAGGTCAATTTTTTTAGCCCTGGTTATGATTATGTTTTATGTATATTGGTTGTAATTGGGCCCCTATATATGTTTTAATTTGATATTATCAATAAATACATGTACCCTCCTTTCCACTAACCTTTGTTTGGTTTTGCGTTTAAAAGCAGCCAGGGAACATTTGTCTGCAATCATATTTGGGGGAGGGTTGGAAGCACACCCACCCCTGAACCATGCATTATTTCCTGGGGCAGTCCCCAGAACGCCCCGCCTGGCAACTGCTGGGTGTTTTGTGTTTTCTACCCAGCTCATGCCATCTTTCCTGCCCCCCTCCGCCAGATCACCCCCTTTTACTTTCTGTAGGGAGGATCGCAGGTGCCGTTTCCTCCCCGCAGCGCAGCACAGCGCAGTGCCCAGCTGGCACCCCTGGAAGGCCACTCCCCCCTCCCCCCCTCGCGCTCTCCCTAAAAAACTTGTGTCCCGGTACAGACAGAGGAGAGTTTTATACTGAGCCAAATGGGAAGCAGCACGGAACAGCTTTACATAGCAAATGCAGATTGGGCCCAGGGCAGCTGACGATGCCCTGGGAGTAGGTGGCACACACGGAGGCAGCATATCGCAGCCTGCAGATCTGGCTACTGCTCCTAAACTCCACCCCCACCCCATAGAGACCCAGCAGACAAGGAGGAAAGACCCAGCAGCTGCCTAACCCCAACAGAGGCACATGGCTCAAGTGCCTGCCCATCCCATAGGACACCCCTAAGTGCCTGCCCATCCCATAGGACACCCCTGCAGCAGTCATGGAGAGGGTGTAAGAGGAGCGTGACAAGGATGATTGGGGGCCTGGAGACCAAGCCCTGTGAGGAAAGGCTGTGGGACTTGGGAATGTTCAGTCTGGAGAAGAGGGAGTTGAGGGGGGGACATGATTCCTCTTTTAAGTATCTGAAGGGCTGTCGCTTGGAGGAGGGCAGGGAACTGTTCCTGTTGGCAGCAGAGGAGAGGACCTGCAAGAATGGGTTTAGATTCAGGGTGGGAAGGAACCGGCTGGATCTTAGGGGAAACTTTTTTTACTGTCGGAGTTGTGCAGCAGTGGACTCAGCTGCCTAGGGAGGTGGTGAGCTCCCCCTCCCTGGCAGTCTTGAAGCAGCGGGTGGACAAACACGACCACCCCTCCCCTGACGAGTGACAAAAGTGCTGCCCACACGCAGCCATCCTTGCCCGCCGCACACCCCTCCCCATGAAAAGGTGAGAGACGAAAACAGAGGCCAAACCCACCACTTCCGCACCCGCAACTGGCATGCTAAGCACTGGGCCACAAGGTGGCTTTCAAAGGGAAAATGCCATCAGGCACTCCACGGAATCCCTGACTTCACCACTAGTCACACAGGGCCAAGCTAGGGTTGCCAACCTCCAGGGGCACCCTGTGGATTTCACACGATTACAAATAATCTCCAGACTGCAGAGGTCAGTTCCCCTGGAGGAAACGGCTACTTTGAAGGGTGGACTCAATGGCATCGCGCCCCACTGAGGTCCCTGTCATCCACAGGCTCTATCCCCAAATATCCAGGAATTTCCCAACTGAGCTGACAACCCTAGGCCAGGCAGAGACTGTTGCGCAGACTGGCATGGCTCAGTGGAACGGCACCGCGACAGCACGGCCAGGGCTCCTGGTTCGATCCCCACATGGAGAGGGGGAGGAGGAGTTGGATTTAGACCCCACCCTTCACTTGGAGTCTCAGAGCAGCTTACAATTACAATTACAATTACAGCTCCGTCATGCGGCAACCCGGGTCTCGAACTGCTGAACTACTGACCTTCCACAGCCTGCAGTTCAGCGTCTTAACCACTTGACCCACCGCAGCTCCATACAATTAAGCTAAGAATTTATAAATTGATTACATAAAATAATAAGAATATTCCATTCAGCTCCATGTTTCTTTTCATTTAAAATACCATGGATTTTTTTCTAGGATAAAGTGCAGAAAATAAAGAAGAAGTTAAGCACTGGTTTGCTCCTAACAGACATTGAACTGTATCAAGAGGCTGATACCTTGCTATACAATAGGATTACTCCTGAGGAAGATTGGGATGAAATGAGTTTATATCCGGGTGCTCATTGAGTATGATGGACTTTCCTTGTAATTTTGTAAAGTTTTATTGAGAGTATGATTAATTTTTCCTTATAATTTTGTGAAGTTTGATCCATTATACAACATAATCTTTACTAAATGTTCTAGTCACTCATGCCACAGTGTTTGTTGTATTTTCCACATTTAAAGGAAGGCTCGGACAGTGAGGGGGTGGTGGTCACAAGAAGTCTGACTTCTCTTACAAGACGTTCCTCGTTCAATTGAAAAGCGCCACTTGAGAACACTGCCAATGCAAAACAGAAAGTGGAAGTTGGTCGATTGGGAGCTGAGTGCGCAGAGGGAAGGGCTGATATCTGGCATGCGGGGGGGGGGGGTTTCCAGTCACTGATATCTCACATGAACACATGAAGCCACCTCATGCTAAATCAGACCGTTTCCGCAGTAGTGAAACCCCCCACATTTACGTTTTTAAAACTGCGTGTTATGTGACATTTTCCGCAGTCGGTTTTTCTTCACCAGGCACAAACCCGAAGTCTTCTCCTCTTTTCCTTGACTTTTCGGAACTCCCAGTTTTGGCGAGTTAAAAAAACGTGGGTTAAGGAGGAGGAAACTTTGGGGAAAATCTACTGCAGAAAATTTCACACAACGTGCAGTTTTAAAAACATCAATGTAGGGAATTTCACTACTGCGGAAACGGTCTCAGACCATCAGTATTGTCTACTCAGACCATTTCTGCAGTAGTGCAATTCCCTGCGCTGATGTTTTTAAGCCAGTTTGGTGTAGTGGTTAAGTGTGCGGACTCTAATCTGGGAGAACCGGGTTTGATTCCCCACTCTTCCACTTGCACCTGCTGATGTGACCTTGGGTCAGTCACAAGCTCTGGCACAGCTGTCCTTGAAAAAGAGCAGTTTCTGTCAGAGTTCTCTCAGCCTCACCCACCTCAGAGGGTGTCTGTTGTGGGGAGGGGAAGGGAAAGGAGTTTGTAAGCCGCTTTGAGACTCCAAGTGAAGGGCGGGGTATAAATCCAATCTCTTCTCTTCTTCTTCTTCTTTAAAGCTGCGCATTATGTGAAACTTTCCAGCGTAGATTTATCTTCACCAGGCGCAAACCTGAAGTTTTCTCCCTCTTACCCTGCCTTTTTGGAATCCTGTTTTAGCGTGTTCCAAAAAATGCAGGGTAAGAGGAAGTAAACTTCAGGTCTGTGCCTGGTGAGGAAAAATCTACTGCAGAAAATTTCACATAACATGCAGTTTTAAAAACGTCAATGCGGGGAATTTCACTACTGCGGTCTCAGACCATCAGTCCATCCAAGTCAGCATTGTCTACTCAGACTGGCAGTGGCTCTCCAGGGTCTCAGGCGGAGGTCTTTCACATCACCTCCTGCCTGGCCCTTTGAACTGGAGATGTCGGGGATTGAACCTGGGACCGTCTGCATGCCAAGCAAAGGCTCTACCACTGAGCCACAGCCTCTCTCCTGTGTCCAACTGATACATGTTGGAGAGCCACTCTCAGCCAAAACAGATGATGCTGGGCTAGATGAACCAACCGTCTGACTTAGTAAATGGCAGCTCCGCGTGTTCCTATTCTAGCCTGTGCCTGTTTTGCATTCTAATCCCAGATGTGGGAAATGCAAATGTGACATAATTTTTTAAAAATGACTCATTTATCTATCTAGTGTATTTTTATCCCACACTTCCTCTAAGGCACTCAGGGCAGCATATGTAGTTTGCCCTTCCATTCTGAGCTCGCAACAATGCAGTGCGGTGGGCTAGAAGGAGTGTGGCTGGACATTAGTGGGTGGAGCCTGGGGTGGGTGTGGTTTTGAGAGGCGGGGACCTCAGTGGGGTACAATGCCATAGTGTCCACCCTCCAAAGCAGCCATTGTCTCAAGGGGAACTGATCTATGTAATCTGGAGTTGTAATTCTAAGAGATCACCAGGCTATACCTGGAGAATGGCAACCTTAGTCTGGCCCAAGGTCATCTGGCAAGCTTTATAGGTGGCAAGGAATGTGAACTGGGATCTCCTGGTGCCTACTTTGCCCCTTGAATAATTACACTGGACTTTTTCCAGCAAGTGGAATTTTGAGATTCTTACTGTGTAGAGCAACAAGGATGATCGGGGGCCTCGAGACCAAGCCCTGCGAGGAAAGGCTGAGGGACTTGGGAATGTTTAGTCTGGAGAAGAGGAGGCTGAGGTGGGACAGGATGGCTCTCTTGAAGTATTTGAAGGGCTGTCACTTGGAGGAGGGCAGGGAGCTGTTCCTGTTGGCAGCAGAGGAGAGGACTCGCAAGAATGGGTTTAAATTATCTGCAGAAATGTACCAACTGGACATTACAAATTTTTTTTTACAGTAAATGTAGTTCACAACAGTGGAATCAGCTGTCTTGGGAGTTGGTGAGCTCCCCCTCCCTGGCAGTCTTGAAGCAGCAGCTGGACGAACACTTGTCAGGGATGGTCTAGGCCAGTGGTGGCGAACCTATGGCACGGGTGCCAGAGGTGGCACTTAGAGCCCTCTCTGTGGGCACGCGTGCCATCGCCCCAGCCAGGCCCAGACCACCATTAAAGTGTCGAATTCTCTGCCAAATAATTTTAAGTAAATGAAAGCATTTGGGATTGCTTTCCATACTTTGTTTGGATCATCTTAAGTTAATGTATGAGTTGTTTTTTCTAAAGTAAAACCTCAGTATTCAGGTTGAATTGCCGTGTTGGCACTTTGCGATAAATAAGTGGGTTTTGGGCCGCAGTTTGGGCACTCGGTCTCTAAAAGGTTCGCCATCCCTGGTCTAGGCTGATCCTGCACTGAGCAGGGGGTTGGACTAGATGGCCTCTATGGCCATTTCCAACCCTAGGATTCTACTTTTTCTGGTTTTTCTCCTATTGTCCCGATGGATGATAGCCGGATGGGGCAGGGTCAGAGGGGGTGTTCTGTGTCCACAATGGGCACCACTCTGAACACATACGGGACCTCCCTGCAGTAATCCATACTGCCATTTCTTTAGATATACACAGAAAGCAGCTGGCGGGATATTTGGCTGAGGAAATGAGCACCTCTAAAATGTCAAACTAGTTCTGTAGTAGGGCAGGTCCAAACCCTGAACCCTTTTGCAAAAACATGCTCCCTGGCAGATACTTTAGGGCTCTTATAGATGTTCCTTTCTCTTTGGGGACCTGTTCACACACGCAGTGCACGCTCCTTGATTTGTTCGACTCTGGATGGTTTTCAAATGAACTGAAAGTTGTGGGTTTGAAGTGATACATAAGGCTAGTGTGAAAGTTCAGTCTGGGCCCGCTTGTGCACAGGCACACCACTAAGTAGAGCCAGCGTGGTGTCGTGGTTAAAGTGTCGGACTAGGATCTGGGAAACTTGTGTTCGAATCCTCACTGGTGCCGCCACCACCACCATCATCATAGAACATACAGCAGGTTAAAAACACACCAAATAATAGTTAATAGCAAACAAAATCAATACACATCCTCCAGATTGTCAATGGCAAACGTAAGATTTCACTCCCTTCATGGGGCAGATCGTACACCAGGCAGGGCCGGCTCCAGCTTATTTTGCACCCTTCTGGATCCCTTCTGGGGCCCCGTGCACCCACCAATTGTCAAAATAAATGCATTTTAGGAAGAATGAAAAACACAAATAATCAAGAAACTCCCGGAGTACAGGGCCGGGTGCAGTTTGGTGCCCCTAAGGGCCGTCCTGCTCTAGGCGATCGCCTAGTTCGCCTAGTGAGTGAGCCGGCCCTGACACCAGGCTTGGTGGAGGCCATGATAAAGGCCACGGTAAGAGGACATCTCTGTTTTACGTGGACCATGGAATCTTGCTGGGTGACCTTGGCCCAGTCACGCATTCTCAGCCACACCACCCTCCCATGAACCCATGAAATTGCCTTATATGGAGTCAGACCTTTGGTCCATCAAAGTCAGTGGTTCTCCAAGGTCTCAGGCTGAGGTCTTTCACATCATCTACTGCCTGAGCCTGTTAACTGGAGATTCCGGGGATTGAACCTGGGACCTTCTGCATGCCAGGCAGATGCTCTGCCACTGAGCCACAGCCCCTCCCAGGGCTGTTGTGACAATAAAATGCAAGAGAGGAGAATGATGTAAGCCACTTTGGGTTCCTACCTGATGACCCCTGTAGGGTTTTCAAGGCAAAAGATGTTTAGAGGTGGTTGGCTATTGCCTGCCTCTGCAACATGCCCCTGGTATTCATTGGAGGACTCCCATCCAAATACTAGCCAGAGCCCACTCTCCTTAGCTTCATGAGACCTGGACTATCCAGGTCAGGGATAATTAACACTAGATATCACAGGACAGACCTGCATCTGT
Source organism: Gekko japonicus (assembly GCF_001447785.1). Classification (NCBI taxonomy): domain Eukaryota; kingdom Metazoa; phylum Chordata; class Lepidosauria; order Squamata; family Gekkonidae; genus Gekko; species Gekko japonicus. The sequence continues at coordinate 296,366 of NW_015173152.1, read as the reverse complement.
GAACACAACCAACTGAAAGCTCTTTGCACAAGCAGCACTTTATTTCTTCCTGTATCACATCCCAAAGGTGAGGAAAAAAGTAACCCCTATCCAAAAGCCTTCAGAGAAGCCGTCCTTCCTGGGGAAAGAATCCATAGGGACAGGGATGCTAACTGGTCTAGCAACAGAGCAAATGTTGAGTCCCGTGGCACCTTTAAGACCCACAAAGGTTTATTCAAGGTATGAGCTTTTGTGTTCATGCACACTTTTTCAAATACATTGGAATGGAAGGTAACAGTGCAAACTTATAGGCAGAGGCTCAACAGCAAATTAGCATGTAACATGATGAAGATGTTTTAAGATACGTGAAGTCAAAACTAAATAACAAGCTAAGGTCATAAGCAGTGTTCCCTCTAAGCTGAGTTAGGGTGAGCTAGCTCACAGTTTTTTAGCCCCCGGCTCACACATTTTTGCCTTCGCTCAGGGAGGATGGCACCAGAGCAAACTAATTTATGCAGGAGCCAAATTGCTCACTCACAACTTTAATGCCAGTAGCTCACAAAGTGGAATTTTTGTTCACAAGACTCCACAGCTTAGAGGGAGCATTGGTTATAAGGTCCACAGTTGTTCTGATTTAATTAAGGGGGCCAAAAAAACAGGGAAGCAATAAATGTGTCAAAATTGGTGATAAATGTGTAAGGTTTCATCTCTACTTGTGGGAAGTGAACTGCTACATTAACATCTATGTTAACATCTTCATCATGTTACATGCTAATTTGCTGTTGAGCCTCTGCCTATAAGTTTGCACTGTTACCTTCCATTTCAATGTATTTGAAAAAGTGTGCATGCACACAAAATGCACACCTTGAATAAACCTTTGTGGGTCTTAAAGGTGCCATGGGACTCTAAATTTGTTCTGCCAATTCAGACCAACAGGGCTGCCCACCAGTGCTCCCTCTAAGCTGTGGAGTCTGGTGATCAAACATTCTACTTTGTGAGCTACTGACATTAAAGTTGTGAGTGAGCAATTTGGTTGCTGCCTAAATGCGTTTGCTCTGGAGCCATCCTTCCTTAGCTCAGATAAAAATGTCTGAGCCGGAGGCTCAAAAACTGTGAGCTAGCTCACATTAACTCAGCTTAGAGGGAACACTGCTGCCCACCTGGTCTAGCAATACTTTTGGCCTGCCAATCAAAGGATCTTTGGATTGGCTTGAATAAATTGACTGGGCAAACGGCTGGGGCTCCGTCCGATTGATCTTCCCGGCGGTGAGGCTGGTGCACTGTGGGAAATGGGAAGTGTGTGTGTTGGTGGTGGGGGGGGGGGGGGATGCACATGACAAAAATAAGGAGAGCCCCGCATACCAGCTCCGGAAAACACACAAAACACAGCAACTCGGACCAGATGATCAAAGCATCCCTTGCGCTCCCTCTAAGTCCTTTCTATCCGTTTCACTCCCTGCCCAATACACACAAACCCTCAAACAAGAAATATCCGCCTCTCCCCCCCCCCCCCAATACACACACACACAAACCCACAAACAGGAAATATCCGCCTCTTTCGCTAACCGATTCTCCAAATGCCTCCTCGTCTTGTAGCGGGGTGTGTGTGTGTGTGTGTGTGTGCAAAAACCCGTCCTGCAGTTTCTCTTCCCTGTGGTTTTCTTTTGGAAAGTCACTTAAAAACAACAACTCGTTGACAGCAGATCTTACAATGGCGGGGAGTGTGTTTTAATCCTGGCGTACTTTAATCAGTTCATCTCTGCTCTTTGCATTCACCCAAGGGCTCTTTTCTCTTGCTGTAACTTTAGCGAAGGGAGCTGCGGTGGCTCAAGTGGTTAAGACGCTGAACTGCAGGCTGTGGAAGGTCAGTAGTTCAGCGGTTCAAGACCCGGGTGCCGCAAGACAGGGTGAGCTCCTGTCTCCTGTTCCAGCTCCTGCCAACCTAGCAGTTCGAAAGCAAGAAATTGCAAGTAGATAAATAGGGACCACTTCGGTGGGAAGGTAACAGCGTTCCGTGCGCCTTGTTTAGTCATGCCGGCCACATGACCACGGAAACGTCTTCGGACAGCGCTGGCTCTTCGGCTTTGAAACGGAGATGAGCACCGCAACCCTAGAGTCGGACTCGACTGGCTTTCGAGCAAGGGAACCTTTACCTTTACCTTTACCTAACTTTAGCGAGAGGGCTTTCCTAGCAGGAAACAAGGGAAAGGGGGTTCTTTGCCTCTCTTCCTTCAGCTGCAGAGACAGGACTATTACCTGGTATTGATGTGTTGGGAGACCAGAGGCTGCTGTGGATGTCTCTTCTCGCGATCCCCCGCTTTGTTTGAAAGCAATCGCCGAACAGAATTTCGACTCTTGTGCTGTTGCATCAATTCTCTTAGCTTATTTTTTTTTTTGCATAAAGGTTAAATGTTAAAAAACCCCAAACAACCTTCCCATCACGTTGTTTGCAGGGCTGGATTTAGGCAGACAAATAGTGTGTTTTTTAAAAAAACCAATTAAGGGATCCAGCTGGGCACTGAAAGGGTAAGAGACCAAACAGCAACAGAAAAAGCCCGGTTGGCTTTCCCTTCTTGCATTTCCTTCCAGGGATCTGACAGCTGTTTGCATTTCTTTAAGTGCATGAACTATTTGGGATCTGTGGCAAAGAACGGCCGCAGTCCTCAGCAAACTTACTTGACAGTAAATGCCACTGAGCTCTGTGGAGCTTGCTTCTGAGTAAGGGGGAAGAGGTTCAGGTCTCAGGGCTGCAATCTTAGGTCGCTCTCTTCTAGTTCCATTAAATTCGGTGGGATTTTCTGACAAGCCAGTATCAAATTCAGAGAGCCTCCCACCTTGAAAAAGGAGAACCGGTAATAATGTTAACAGCTCTGTTCCCGTATAGGGCGCTGTGCAGAATGACATAGGCAAGTCTCTGCCCCGAGGAGTTTGCAGGTTGCATTTTGGCAATGAGGGAGAGAGAGAGGGAGGGAGGAGCCAAGGATTGCAAGGGACAAAGTAAGGGGAAATGCCAAGTATTTGCAGCCCGATACCCTACAAACTTACTCCAAAGGAAGTCTCAGTCATTGACTTCTTTGGGACGGGCTCTCTTCGCAGGGTGTCCAGGATCTCCGGTTCGGCCTTTCGGCTGCAGGACCCGGCTTTGAGGCCGTTTTACTCGGGAGTAATCCCCACTGTATTCCACGGGGTTTACTTCCAAGAAAATCAGCTGAAAGTTGGGAAATCCTGTGCCATGGGGGAAAAAAAAACACGTCAAGAAGGGAGGGGAGGAACAAAACCACCCCCCCCAGTGATTTCCCCCCGTTCTTTTATTTACATTTTCCAAAAAAAAAAGTGCCCCCCCAAAGCGGCAGCCAACCTCCCCTCCCCTCCCCGCGCTCGCTCCTCCCGTGTCAATCACCAGCTTGTTTACAACCGAACTCAGCACGTTGCGGTGGTCTTGGACAGAGGGGAGGGGGAGGGAAAAAGAAAGCGAGAGCGAGACAGAGAGCAGCAGGTCTTGTGTTTAAGGAAGAGCCCCAGAGGTGCCAAAGGGAAAGCGACTCTTCATCGTCTTCTTCCCCCCCACTCCCTCCGCATCATTCCTTCCCCACCAGGGCGCTTCGAGGTGACTCCGGATCTGCCGGCACGACGCGAGGAGGCCGAGAAACGAGTTAACCCGCCCGCAGCTGGAGGCGGATTTGCATCGCTCTCTCTGGCCTGCCCCCCCGCCCGCCGGGATTTTGTTTGGGGGGGTAGTGGGGGGGCTTGGTTGCTCTCTTCTGCACGCTGCGCTCGCCTCGGGGGCCGGCGGTTGTCTCCGAAGCCGCCGCCACCGCATGACCAGCGCCGGGATTTCACCTGCTCCTTGAGAGGGGGGGCGAGAAGGGAAGGCGAGCGAGGCAGAGCGAGCGAGGCGCGCCCGGGGAGCTCTCGCCGGCTCCAGCCTTTCCCCGTCCAGGCGGTTCGGCGGCCGCAGCAGAGACACGCCACGCGGGTAGGTGCCGCTTTGCAAATCCGCTCCTCGTTGGGTTGTTTTTTTTAAAAAGGATAACTTTTTAATTTTATTTTAGGGTTAGGGTTTGGGAAGGCGCGTGGTGGCCCCGGATCTGTCTCACCTGCTCTACTTGGATGGGCCGGGGATGCATGCATGGCAGAAGGGGTTGGACGGCAGAGGCCAAACTGCGGGCCACGGTTTGCGCGCAGAGTGGAGGCTTTTTTTTTTTGCGGGGGGGGAGAGGAGGAGATCAAAGCCTTTCTGCACGGAGTGGGGGAGATGACACGGCAAGCTGCCGGCAAGCTCCCTCCCTCCTTCCCTCCTCCTCCTCCTTTCAGCGAACAGTGATGGGGACGAACTAGGGAACAGTAACACGCCAGCCGGATTCTGGGACAGTAACTTTATTGAAATGTACACTCGTGAAAAGACATACACGCCCACGCATACAGATATTATACCCCCCACGGGGGGGGGGGGGGGGGAGGAAGAGAAGAGAAACAGCGTGGGGGGGAGGCTTATTGCCTTCCTGCCCCCCCCCCTCATTTCCACGTGGCCTTCCCGGAGGCGACAGCAACGCTGGAAGCGGATGGACCCGGGGAGGGGGTGGGCGCGATCCAGAAGGACTCTGGCTCTTTGAGACCTCTGGCAGGGGGCGGGCGAGGGGAAGGGAAGGCGGACACGCCTGGCTTGCGGGATCTGCGATCTGAAACCCTGGACTCGCTCTCTCACCCTCTCGTATCCCTTCGGGGATCCCTCCGACAGGAAGCCTTCAATTATTTTAATTGCCTCGGCTTTGTTGGGGGACGCCGCCTGCGTGGGGAGGGGGGAGGCTTGGGAGGCTTTGCTCTCGCTCGTCTCTTCTTCCGGAGGGAGGGAGGGAGAAGGGAAGAGATCAGGAGGATTTAAACAACAACAACAACAAAAAAAACACAGCAAACGCTTTGCAGTTTGCAGAGGATCGATCGATCTGCCGGCTGCGGCGGCTTTGCAGCCCGAGCCGGGCATGCTCGGGGCGTGTAGTCCAAGCGAGGCGCATGGGTCTTCTTCTTGCAAAGTTCTTGCAAAGACCGCTGCGCTTCTTCCTTCCGACGCCCTGGGCTTCTTGAGCAAAGGGCTCTCCCCCCCCCCCC
>NW_015173152.1:279411-291234 GCF_001447785.1 Gekko japonicus | reverse complement strand
CCGCAAGGAGGACGCAATCTCGGAGGGGGGGGAGACGAAAAAGAAGAGAGGAAAAAAGAGATCTGTCCCTAATCAAAGGATGTCCCCCCCACCATCTATATCTCAGACTCTCAAATCGTGAATCTCGGTGGCTGGAAGTGTGTGTGTGTGGGGGGGGGAAATAAAGTTTGGCAGGGGACAGGAAAGTTAGCCAGACTCCCATTCGAAGAACGCGCCTGCTGCTGTTGATCCCAGAATAACCGGCCTTGTTTGTCCAGAAGAACATGAACGGATTTCCCCCTAGGGATTTGCCTTCCACTGTGGACTCTGGCCAAGGGCAGAACCACCAATAGCAGTCTGTGGGATTTTTTGGGAGGGGGGGGGAGGACTGGAGTGTGGGAAATCTGTGCGAGAGAGAGAGAGAGAGAGAGTGAGACTGATGTGTTTCCTTGTGGGTCATAAATAAGAGGGCGCCTTCCCCGGACTCTCCCAGGATTGTTGCTTCCCTCCATGAGCTTTCTCGGAGATTTGGAAGCACTTAAGGTTGCAGGGTGGGTTTTTTTTTAATTTTTAGGGGATGGAATATTTTCGCAAATGTATTGGCGCACTCTCCGATGTGAACTGTAGCTTTTAGGAGGGGCACTTTCTGGCTGATATATCTTTGTTTCGGGGCTGAGGTTAAAAATAAGTTCTGAATTCCAGAAGGGGATAATTGTGTTTGCCTGGACTGCTTAAAGAGCCCCAGATTTATGGTGGCCCAAGGATTCGTGGATCGGTGCCCGCTTGCGTCCGGCTCCGACCCACAGTGGTTTGGGCCAGGCTCAGTATTTCAGGTGTCTTTTAGAAATAAATTAGACTTCTTCCCCCCTCCCCACTCCTCCCAACAGGAAGAGTTTTTACCACCGCCGTTAATGCTTTTTATGTGTCTTGATTGAGATTTTATGATCAATTTGTAAGCTTGCAAGGTGGGAGATAAATATTTGAAAGGCATAAAAATAAAATTACAGGCAGCTGTGTTGGCGCTTTTAGAAGGACTCCAAACGGGGGCAATAGCGCAGGCATGTTGGGGGTGTGTGTGCTGTGGAATAATCAGCATACTTTTGAGCAAAATCGTACCTTTTGAAGTGTGCTTTCGGACTGCTAGTCGGGCCCTCATTGAGAGAGGATGCCTGCTTTTGCTGCACAGGAAGATGAGGCTATCAGTAGCTACCAGCCATCGTGACTAAAGGGAACCTCCACATTCAGAGGCAGTATACCTTGGAATACTAGTGTCAGGAGACAACAGCAGGGGAAGGTCTCAGCCTCTATGCCCTCTTGTTTGTCCTCCAGAGGAACTTGTTGGCCACTGTGTGAGCTAGGATGCTGGATTTGATGGACCATTGGTCTGATGCAGCAGGGCTCCTCTTCTGTTTTTAGGATGCTGGACTAGATGGACCACTGCTCTGATCCTGCAGGCCAGTTTGGTGTAGTGGTTAAGTGTGTGGACTCTAATCTGGGAGAACCGGGTTTGATTCCCCACTCCTCCACTTGCACCTGGCTGGATGACCTTGGGCAAGCCATAGTTCTGATAAGGGCTGCTCTTGAAAAAGAGCATTCTCTGTGAAGAGCTCTCTCAGTCCCACCCACCTCACAGGGTGTCTGTTGTGGGGAGGGGAAGGGGAAGGAGTTTGTAAGCCGCTCTGAGACACCTTTGGGTTGTGAAGGGCGGGGTATAAATCCAATCTCTTCTCTTCTTCTCTCTTCTTCTCTTCTTGGGATGCTGCTCTAGATGGACCACTGGTCTGATCCAGCAGGGCTCTTCTTATATTCTTAGAATGCTGGACTAGATGGACCACTGGTCTGATCCAGCAGGGCCCTTCATGTGATCTTACACAGAATTTTGGAGGATGAACTGGAAGCTGGGTCTATCAACAGCTCCGAGCTTTGACGAACCTCCACGTTTGGAAGCAGTACACTTTTGAATACTAGATCCTGGGGACAATAAACATAAAAAGAAGAAAAAAAAGACCAATAAAAGTTTATTCAAGGTATGAGCTTTCGTGTGCAAGGCACACTTTTTAAAATTTACGAAAGCGCATACCTCGAATAAAAGTTTGCTTATACCCAGAATTAAACTTGTTGGTCTTAAAAAAAAAAAAATGGTGGTGGTGTGCATCTTCGTACCTTGCTTGTAGACTTCCCCGGGCGATGCTGTACAGCAGGGGTCCCCCATCTTTTCGAGCCTGCTGGGGGCATTTTGAATTCTGACACAGGGTGATGGTGTAGCCCCAAAATAGCCGCCTGGAAAGCCCACGTGCAGGGGATAAGAGGGGTGGATTAAAAAAAATACACTGGCCAAGAAGAATCAGAGAGAGAATAAAACCTACACACTAGTAGCGGCTGTCACTGAAATGTTATTTTAATCTTTACAGCCAATCAGATCTCAACTGGGCAATCAGAAGCCCTACTGGCAGGAGACCCCCTGGCCCCGCCCACTTCCTGTAAACACTTTGCAGGTGCCGGGAAAGGTGTTGGGGGCAGGGTTCCCTCTAAGCTGAGTTAGCGTGAGCTAGCTCACAGTTTTTCAGCCTCTGGCTCACACATTTTTGTCTTAGCTCAGGAAGGGTGGCTCCAGAGCAAACTAATTTATACAGTAGCCAAATCGCTCGCTCACAACTTTAATGCCAGTAGTTCAGAGAGTAGAATTTTTGCTCACAAGACTCCATAGCTTAGAGGGAGCATTGGTTGGGGGGGCTCTATGAGGCTCCTGGGCGCCATGTTGGTGGGTCCATCCTGTACAAACTAGACGGATCCGGCAGAGCTTTTCCGTGCCCTCTGCTCGTCTAACACAAGTTTTCGCGTTGCATTTGTTGAAGAAAAGTTTTGCAGTTCTCTCCTCCCGCGCTGGTTTAAATATAACTTCTGCTGGAGGCCTCACTAAAGTCAATGAGAAGCGTTTAAAATGTATTTCTTTTACACCAGGAATATTTCTCCAGGCCTTTCTCTTCCCATTCTGCGAAAGCATGAACTTTTCATCTTTACTAGAGAAAGGATCACAGGGCCGCGTCTGAGTCTTTTCGAGGATGTCAAAATCCACACGCCGCAAAGATAGACTTTTGTTTTGTTTTTAAAAGTCATATATCAGTATGCAAAATCAGCTTGCAGATCTTTAATTCATGTTGTACAGGAAAAATGCATGCAGTATTTTGGATAGGATTGTCTTCGGCAAGGTTACGACTGCGTGCAAGCGTTAATTGGTGGTGTTTGCTAATCCTACATAATTTGAACGTGAAACTGGAGACTCCCGTGGGGAGTTGTGCTTTGGCCTCTTCCATTAACGCTTTTGGTCAGACGTCAGGTTGCCTATTCTGCTGGGGGGCTGGGGTTAGTACTCGGGACTTGCAAATCGACAGCTGCTGTTTGAAGATCAGGGTGTTGTATTGAAGAGCCGTTGAGGCTTTCAAATTAGCTGACTTGGTGTCTCAATGTGGTTTATCGCGCAGTGTGGGTCTGTTGGACAGTTTGGTCAAAGAGGCATGCCTTTTGTGGCCGTGTGCTTTTATTACATACCTTTTTTTTTAGTGTGGAGGGGGGTAAGCATTTTAAGTGTGGAGGGGGTAAGAGGGATTCTTTGAGGCAAGAAACTGGATGGGGGAACATCGTGTTTATTCACAACCTTCTGGAGAACGTAGGAACAAACTCCCACCTTGCTGACATTTGGGAAAGGCTTTTTAAATAAGGCTTTTAATGATAATGATAATAATAGTACTAATAATAATAAATTTCATCTAGCTCTGTTTCTGTGAAAAAGTTGTTTTGTATGATAAAATGGCACTGATCTGCTAGTTGCTGTTCAGTGGTAGTAGAACTGGGATACTTTTCTTTCCACATTTCAAACATTTGTTTCAAATATCGACGCTGTTCGGGCCTTGATTCAAAATAACATTGCGTGATGCTTCTGTTTCGTTCTCGATTCCACAGCCCCACCCCCCCCCCCCCGACGTTGCTGGTTTTCCAGTAGCTGATCAGTTCCCTGCTCTGGTTGCTTTATAGAAGGTGCTTTATAGAAGACCCGGTTGCTTTGGGTGCTTTATAGAAGACACGGCTTCCAGTAGCACATCAGGCCTCTGCCCTCGTTGCCTGTAGCCCATTTTTCACCAAAGATCCAGGAACACCAATGTCTGATGCGGTCCTTGTTAACCCAAGTGATGACCGAGCAGGTATAGGCTTTGAGTATGATCTTCTCACCATATTGAATGAGGGTTTAGGATGCATTTAGTCTGACTCCTGAGCAGAGGAGACCCTTCCAGCAGTTATGCTGCTAATAGCGTACCAAATAACACCAGCTCTGCTCCAGAAGACAGTGTTGCTTGGAACGGCAAGAGTCCTGCGAAGATACCTCTGCAATCCTCAAGGACTTGGCTAGAGCTGGAATTGCAGAACACGAACTACCAGTCAAATATCTGACTGTAACAATTCCTAAATAGATAATAATAATAATTTTATTTTTTTGAAGACGGGCAACAGTTCTAGAACTGTTGGCTTGATCTTCCGGTGCTGGCTTTTACGTATATTCTTTTCAGCTTGTGCTGTGCCTTGGATCTCAAATCCTTGCGAGAAAAGCTGGCCTTTAAATATTTTCAGTATGGCGTCCCTGCTGCAGAGTCCCTGATGCTATCATTTTAATGATCGTTAATATCTTCAGTTCTCTATCTTTGACATTTTTATGCCGGTAGGAGAGGGGCCGATATATATTTTATATTGGCAGGTTTCAGAGAAATAAAACGTTCAATGGACCCTTGGGCGGTACATGCTGTACCTGGTTATCTTCCCAGTAGGACCCCTGTCTAGAAAGATCTGGGTCACGTGGAGGTGTAGGGTAAACTTTCCCCCCTCCATTGCAACAGTATCCTGAAATTCAGTGCTTTACTTTCTTCCACAGGAATGGTTTTAGTTATACGGGAGAAAGGATAAAAGGGGTTCATTCAGAGACATTACAGGCTTAGGGGCAATACCTGGTGTCCCCCGCCCCACAAGCCTGGTATCTGGAGCAGGTTTCCCTATCTAACCTGCAAGCCCGTTCACAGCTCATTTATAGCCCAGTCATGTCTAGATAGTTCGACTCCGGTTGTGTCATATTGGGAGTCTGCTAATGATGATACCACCACGTACTGTGAACACAATTTTCACTCATGGCTGATGATGTGCTCAGGAGTTCTCAGATCTACAAGAAAAAAAAAAAGAAAAAGTCACAATGCTTACTACTAGTGAGGGACCAAAAAAATAAAAAAGAGCAATTTCAGCATCATGCTCAAATTCCCTGCCATTGCCTGCGCTCCGTTTGTTATCGAATGTTGTAATGCTCTTAAAGGTTGGTAGATTATTTTTAAAAAGGCACATAAGCATATTACAGTCTTCTGGTTCTGTAATACATACACAATGGCATTAAATCTCATCCCCCCCCCTAAGTATTGTGACTGTGTTCAAGTTGATAGAAGTTTTGCCTGCAGAAATAATGAATAACTTGTTACATATTTTTATGGAAAAATATCTTAAGGAATAAAAACCACACACTCTTTGCTAGTATCTACTTAATAGTAATTATACCAACTGCAAGACCACGGCTGCTCTCAGACAGAGCAAATGACAGTTTGTTCATGACGAGGAACCGTGGAAATCCTCTGGATCACAAATGCTCTCCCTCTCTGCTGCGGTTGGAGACTTTGTGGTTTAGACTCTGTATTAGTCACAAACCAAATGGTGTAATCTTGGTTTAGGACTGTGATTTGGGGCCAGTGGCTCAATGGTAGAGCACTGGATTGGCATGTAGAAAGTCCCAAGTTCAGTCCCAGGCAGTGTTCCCTCTAAACTGAGTTAGTGTGAGCCAGCTCACAGTTTTTTAGCCTCCAGCTCACATGTTTTTGTCTTAGCTCAGGAAGGATGGCTCCAGAGCAAACTAATTTATGCAGCAGCCAAATCGCTTGCTCACCACTTTAATGCCAGTAGCACACAAAGCAGAATTTTCGCTCACGAGACTCCACAGCTTAGAGAGAACGTTGGGCCATCTCCAGTTAAAAGGATAAGGTGCGAAAGTCCTCTCCCTGAGACACTGGAGAGTTTCTGCCAGTCTTGAGACAATACTGACTTTGATGGACCTAGAGTCTGCTTCAGTAGAGGCAGCTTCATATGTTCATATGATTTCTGAGTTAGTGGTCAGAGTTTTGGACGAGGATATGGGAGACCCGTGTTCGAAAACCCTGCTCTGCCATGGAAGGTTGTTGGGTGTTATCGGGCCAGTCACATACTCTCAGCCTAACCTGCCTCACAGGATCAATGTGCGGATAAAATGGAAGAGAAGAGAATGATGTGAGCTGCTTTGGGGAGAAACGTGAGGTGTAAATGAACTAAATAAATAAGGAACAAACAGCAATTGTCTCAAATACCTAACGTGCCCGGGGGAAAAGTCGCAGTTAGTACAAAATCAGGAAGTCTTCAATCTTACCTTAGTGTACCAGGCAGTGTGTGTGTGTGTGAGGGGGGAGCGCATGAGTCAGAGGACGCCGTTGACTTGTTCGCAGTTGTTTGCAGTGTCTAAATGCAGGCCGTGTCTCTTGTATACACATCCAGATCATTAACTCCCATTGTTATTCAGCTTGGTTTATCTGGTGAGTTACGGGCGGGTGTAATAGGCAGGGGGTTTGTTTCAAAGGGCAGCCGGAATAATGGAGTTAGATTAATCTGTTGTGCAGAAGGTATATGAGTAGTTGTGATTTATGCCTGGTTCAAAGGGTAGGAAAGTCATAAAATGAAGGGTTTCTAGGTTTGATGTACATGCTTAGTTGTTTTATGTAATTATTTAACCTTTAACCTTAGTACGGACATCACGTTTCCCCCCCCCCAATTTATTTATATGTATTTTATCCTACTTTTCTCCCCAGTGGTTTTTATTTATTTATTTATATTTGAATATATATCCTGCCCTACCCCGAAGGCTCAGGGCGGCTAACAAGGGCACCATGTGCCGAGGTTAAAACAGTAAACACATAGTTTAAAAACAATAAATTACAATAAAATACAAAAACAAATTTACAAACAGATTTAGACAAGATGGGTAGATCTTAACTTCCAAGCTACTAGTATCTGGGAGACCTGGGTTCGAATCCCCACCAGAGCCATGGGAGCTTGCTGGGTGACCTTGGGCCAGTCACATTCTCTCTGCCTAACCTACTGCACGGGGTTGTTGGAGAGGAGAATGGTGTTAACCACTCTGGGTTCCCCACTGAGAACAGTGGGGTATAAATGAATTCAATAAAGAAACAAAGCGGCTTGAAGCGTTGTTGTTGTTATTATTTATTTGTCTTATATACCATCCTTCCCGTGAGTGGGCTCAGGGTGGTGAACGACAAGGTTTCATAAATACAGTCTCATAGATACATATAAATACGTAGCTGCACAAAACCATTACGTAATCTAAAATACAGTTCGATCGTTACCCAAAATTCACAAGGCGCCATGATACATAAGAACATAACATAAGAACATAAGAGACGCCAATGTTGGATCAGGCCAAAGGCCCATCCAGCCCAACACTCTGTGTCACACAGTGGCCAGAAATACCAGTGCCATCAGGAGGTCCACCAGTGGGGCCAGGACATTAGAAGCCCTCCCACTGTTGGCCCCCCCAAGCACCAAGAAGACAGAGCATCACTTGCCCCAGAGCCCCTATCTATACCTTGTGGCTAATAGCCACTGGTGGACCTCTGCTCCATATGCTTATCCAATTCCCTTTCGAAGCTGTCCATGCTTGTAGCCTCCACCACCTCCTGTGGCCGTGAATTCCATGTGTTAATCACTCTTTGGGTGAAGAAGGACTTCCTGTTATCCATTCGAATCCCCAGTTTGCTTTAATTGAACAGTGTAGTGGGTGGGTGGAGGTAGAGGCAGTTGGTACTCAGATTGGCAGTGAGTCTCCGGGGTCTCAGGATGAGGTCTTTCAGGTCACCTACTGCCCGGTCCTTTTTAACTGGAGATGCTGGGGACTGAACCTGGGACCTTCTGTGTGCCGAGCAAAGGCTCTACCTCTGAGCCACGCCCCCTCCTCCATTTTATCCTCACAACAACAACCTTTTTGAGGTAGATTAGGTTGATGTAGTGACTGGCCCCTCGTCATCCAGTAAGGTTCTGTGGCACAGTGGAGATTTGGACCCACAAGTATTACAGCCTGTGGCTCTAAGTTGGCTCTCTTTGGACCCAGCTGAACCCTCTGCTCCACCACATTGACTCTCTGGCTCTGGTTCTTCCAGCGCCTTCAGAGTTTCGCCCTCTCGGTGCTTTCTGAAGCGGGCATCCTCTTTTCCTTCTTTCAGCCTGGAGAGAGCCATATGCCTTTTGACAGTCTGAAGAGGTTCTTCTCCAGCCATTCAGGCAGCGTTTCCTCTCCGGCCTCTTTCAGTCTTCCTCTATTTTTATATTGGCCTCAAACGGTAGATGGAGGCCCGCAGGTAACCCACAAAGGAATCCATTAATATTGGCTATTTTTCAAGAGCTCAAGGACAATTACTTTCTTCCTTACTAATCCCCCGCTGTTTTTTCCATCTGCGCGGGAGGCCGGAGACACAGAGAGGGAGAGAGCGTGGCACTTTGGCTCCGCGTATCCAATTCTGAACTCCTCTCGCTTATATCGCTCTGAAAACTTACCTCCAGCAAGGCTGGGAAATCGAAGTTGAGTGCCCCGGAGCACAGTTGCCTACTGGGATGAGTCACACAAACCGGCAGACCTTTTGAGAGGTTTATTTGCGATGTCTGCTGGCCCTGACAGTTGTTCACTAACTGACCCATCAGCCAGCTGTCCCCCCTAATAAGTTTGCTTTTTTGGTTTCCCACTACCACCGTTTCCCTTTTCTGTTGTACTTTTGAATTCATGCAGCTGGGATCTGCGAGGGCCCAGAGATCGCCCTGAACGACAACTGGTCTCCAAACTATAGAGATCAATCTTCCCAGGGAAAATAGCTGCTTTGGAGGGCAGATTCCATCTCCTCTCTTCCACTGTATCCTCACAACAATACTGTGAGGTAGGCTCAGAGTGTGTGACTGGCCCAAGGTCACCGGGCAAGTTTCCATGACACAAGTAGGGATTCGAACTGGGGTCTCCTGGATACTAGTCCAACACTCTTAGCCACTAATATTGTTAATCTGTTCTGTCTTTTGGGGGTACTTTTCTAAAAGTTTATTAGTTAAGCGTCGTCAGTATTCGAGTCCAGTTCAGAAGCTCTTGGAAATGGGCTCTGGAAGATGACCTGATAAAGCCATCTGAGTGTTTGTTGCTTGCGATCGAGTTTCAAGGTGTCGGGAGCAGGGTTCCCTCTAAAGCTGGGTTAGTGTGAGCGAGCTCACACGTTTTTAGCCTCTGGATCACACATTTTTGTCTTAGCTCAGGAAGGAGGGCTCCAGAGCAAACGAATTTATGCAGCAGCCAAATCGCTTGCTCACAACTTTATTGCCAGTAGCTCACAAAGTAGAATTTTTGCTTACAAAACTCCAGAGCTTAGAGGGAACATTGGTTGGGAGCAATGCTTCCTCTAAGCTGTGCAGTCTTGTGAGCGAAAATTCTGCTTTGTGAGCTACTGGCATTAAAGCTGTGATCGGGCAGTTTGGCTACTGCATAAATTAGTTTGCTCTGGAGCCGTCCTTCCTGAGCTAAGACAAAAATGTGTGAGCCAGAGGCTAAAAAACTGTGAGCTAGCTCACAGTAACTCAGTTTAGGGGGAACACTGGTTGGGAGTTCCCCTTCCGGTTTATACCTCTGTGAACTGACATGAAGTTGTCTTATACTGAATCAGACCAGTGTTCCATCAAAATCAGTATTGTCTACTCTACTGGCAGCGGCTCTCCAGGGTCTCAAAGGTCTTTCAAATCACCTAATGCCTTTCAATCTAGGCTAATAAAGGTTTTGACTGACTGACTGGCCTTGTCCCTGATCTTTTTAGTGGGAGATGGCAGGGATTGAACCTGGGACCCTCTGCAGGCAAAGCAGAGGCTCTTCTAATAAGCCACAGCCCCTTCCTCATGTGTGCTTAAGTTGCTGTTAGCCACGACACTCTGGGGTTTGCTTACCGGCCAGACACACATTGTCAGAGACTCTACCTCTTGTTCTTCGGCAAACCTTTTGGTGAAAGCGAGAGCACTTTCTGCACTTGTGAAGTGTCCTCGGCTTCCTTCCAGTTTCACAATTTGCATGGGAGACATATGTTCCATCTACTCATATGCCGGGGTCGGCCACCCGTCTTGCCGCTGCCCCGTGCCTGCAATTGATTTTTTTTTTAAAAGATTGCCTATGTGCATTCATCCGTCACCTTATTCAAATGAATGGAAATGTTTGTTCAAAACAATTGCCAAACCATTCCAGGAAGGGTGTGTGTGTCATTTGGTGATGTAACAGCCGCTAGCCAATTGGCACCAGCTTCAGGTTGGCTTTGGCTGCCGGCTTGCAAAACTAGATTTTAATTTTTTTTTCCGGAGCCTGGAGAATAAAAGGTCTTTTTACACTGAATGCAATGAGAACCCTCCCAAACGAGTCAAATGTTACCTCTGTTTGTTTAATTCATTTGTATCCTGCCCTCCTCCTCTCTTCCATTTTATCCTCACAACAACCCTGTGAGGTGAGTTAGGCTGGGAGAGTGTGACTGGCCCAAGGTCACCCAGCGAACTCCTGTTGCACGAGTGGGGATTCGAACCTGGGTTTCCTGGAGGGGTGACATGATTGAGGTTTATAAGATTATTCATGGGAAAGAGCAGGTAGAGAAAGAGGTACTTTTCTCCCTTTCTCACAATACAAGAACTCGTGGGCACTCCATGAAATTGCTGAGCGGTCGGGTTAGAACGGATAAAAGGAAGTACTTCTTCACCCAAAGAGTGATTAACACTTGGAATTCACTGCCACAGGAAGTGGTGGTGGCTACAAGCATGGACGGCTTCAAAAGGGAATTAGATAAGCATATGGAGCAGAGGTCCATCAGTGGCTATTAGCCACAAGGTATAGATAGGGACTCTGGGGCAAGTGTTGCTCTGTCATCTTGGTGCTTGGGGGGGGGGCTCAACAGTGGGAGGGCTTCTAATGTCCTGGCCCCACTGGTGGACCTCCTGATGGCACTGGTATTTCTGGCCACTGTGTGACACAGAGTGTTGGGCTGGATGGGCCTTTGGCCTGATCCAACATTGGCGTCTCTTATGTTCTTATGATACCAATCTGACAGTCTTAACCACTGCACCACACTGGCTCTGTCTTCATTATGAATTTATTTATTTATTGGATTTAGACCCTGCCCTCCCCGCCAAAGCAGGCTCAAGGAAGCTTACATAAAAGCGTTAAAACAATTTAAAACACATAAAATCTAAAGTGCAATACATATATATATTTCCTATGTGACGGCAGTCATGATCCCATATGTTCTTAACAGGAATCAGTTAGTACAGACTTAGATGATACAAGCAGTCCCAGGGAGGCTCCAAGTTATCAAGATGTTGTGTGGTCAAATGCCTGGCGGAAGAGCTCCGTCTTGCAGGCCCTGCGGAATTGAAGTAAACTCCACAGCTCTGAATGCAGCTCTGAATGCAGCTCTGACTACAGTTGGGAGATCCCACCTTTCAAAAGCAGTCTGTTCCTCTTTTTCTCGTACGGAATGCTACGCGTTCTTTACACGCGCATGCTTACACTTGCACAATTACAGCTGCTCACTTTTAGCTGGGTTTTATTAACGCTCTCGTCATGCGTACCTAAAAGTCCACAATGTTGTTTGGATGTTAGTAATTCGCTGGAACTCTGGCACGTGCCGTATATTTGCACAAGGAAGATAGCAATCTCTGCTG
>NW_015173152.1:273232-279347 GCF_001447785.1 Gekko japonicus | reverse complement strand
TTACAACACTCAAAGCCCTGCCCTCATAATCTCCGTTCTTCAAATATTTCTGAAGCGGCCCTGCCATAATGGCTCCCATTCCAACTGTAGCGTTTGGCCTTGAATCCTAATCCCGTTTGATTTTTTAAATTAAAACCTCTTTCCTCTGATTGCTTTGCCAAAACTTTATAGCTGGTACTTTCCCCTAACCTGATGTTCTCCATGCAGAGGAGAATTCAGGCTGGACGGAAAGAAATGTAATTGAATTGTGGGATTCACTGCCAGAGGACACAGTGCCAGCTGTGAGCGCCGATGGCTTTAAAAGGGGGTTAGACAGATCCATGGAGGACAGGTCCAGCTGTGGCTACTAGCCAAGGTGGCTAAAGGGAACCTCCATATTCAGGGGCAGGAGACCTCTGAGAACCATTTATTAGAAGGCAACATCAGGGGAAGGCCTTGGTCTTTGGCTTGTTGTAGTGGTTAAGTGCGTGGACTGTAATCTGGGAGGACCTGGTTTGATTTCCGACTCCTCCACATGCCATAGTTCTGTCAGAGCTGTTCTCGAAACAGCAGTTCTCTCAGCTCTCTCAGCCCTACCTACTTCACAGGTCTTTTGTGGGGAGGGGAAGGGAAAGGAGTTTGTAAGATGCTCTGAGACTCCGAGTGATGGGCGGGGTATAAATCCAGTTTCTTCTTCCTCCTCTTCTTCCTCCTCTTCCTTCTCTCCCCAGAACAGACACCCTGTGAGGTAGGTGGGGCTGAGAGAGCTCTTTCGAGATCAGCTCTGAGAGAAGTTGTAACTGACCCAAGGTCACACCAGCAGCTGTGTGTGGAGGAGTGGGGAATCAAACCCGGTTCTCTCACATTAGAGTCTGCGCTCTTAAGCAGTACACCAAACTGGCTCTCAACCCACCTGAGTCCTACTTATGAATCCATTTGGGTTAGATTTTGGGGCAAGACCCTTTTTGGGGGGGCCACCATTGACCACTGATGTCTTTAACCCATAAATGCTTCTATTCGGAATAGAGGTTTTAATTTTTGAGTGGGAAAGCCACAAAATAGAAAGCCTGGTTTAAAAGAAATATCCATGTGGGGCGAATTAGTGCTCAAGGTGTGTCAGTGTCCCAATCAGCCCTTCTGCGGCTACTTCCCTCCTTGTAACTGCCACACTGTACACATTCGTTCATTCACTAACAAGGTTTTTATGCCACCTTTTTGTCCTGATAGGGCCTTCAATGGCTAACCAATTAAAACATACCAATTAAAGTCTCGTCTTAAAAGCAGCGCACAAATGCATCGTTAAAAGAAGTTAAAACCAGAGCTTAAAACAAGTACCAAAGGTAAAAACGACAGTTAAAGCATCGGGGAGGAAGGAGGGACCACTGATGGAATGCTGAGCGGAATGAAAAAGCCGTCACCTGTTCGCCGAAGACGGCCACAGAAAGAGGCAGACAAATCTCTCTGCCACCGTTGAGAAAGCCCTCTCCTGAGTGGCCAGCTGCTTGATCTCTGAAGACGAAACAAGGCCTCCAAAGATAGCTGTAATAGTCTGGTGGGTTCCTAAGGGCGAAGGCAGTTCTCCAGGTATCTTGCTCTGAGGCCACATAGGGCTTTATATGTCAGCACCAGTATCTTGAATTGTGCCCAGGAACAAACTGGAAGCCAGTGTAGATTCACTACCCAAAGGTGTCTCAGAGCGGCTTACAAACTCCTTTTCCCTTCCCCTCCCCACAACAGACACCCTGTGAAGTAGGTGGGGCTGAGAGAGCTCTTGACAGAAACTGCTCTTTTTCAAGAACAGCTCTTATCAGAACTACGGCTTGCCCAAGGTCATACAGCCAGGTGCAAGTGGAGGAGTGGGGGAATCAAACCCGGTTCTCCCAGATTAGAGTCCGTGCACTTAACCACTACCCAAACAAGGATCAAGCGGCAAGTGATGTGAAAGATCTTTCCCTGAGCTCCTGGAGAGATGCTGCCAGTCTAAGCAGACAATACTGACTTGGACGGACCGAGAGTCTAATTCAGTATAAGGCAGCTTCATGTAGATTGGCTCATCTACACTGGCTTCCAAGAGTAGTTTAACAGTGTAGATTCCCCACTCCTCCACTTGCACCTGGCTGGATGACCTTGGGCAAGCCGTAGTTCTGATAAGAGCTGTTCTTGAAAAAGAGCAGTTTCTGTCAAGAGCTCTCTTCTCTTGTTAAACTGGAGATGCCAGGGGTTAACCTTGGGACCTTCTGTGTGCAAAGCTGACACTGTACCACTAAGCCAGATGGCTGTCCCTTGAACCACAAGTAGATCTGTGGCAGTCAGCCACTGACCCTGTTCAGTCTATTTCAGGGAAAAGCCACTTGTTGGTTAAGAGGTAGGGGTCTAGCAGCCCTAAACTGGGAACCAGATACCTTCTTTCCAGGTAACTATTTCTGTTTTCTTCCTTTTTTGAAAGGGGTGTCATCTCCTTTGCCTAAACGTTTGCTGTGTAAAATAATGCACTGTTGGTTGTTTCCCGAAAGAATAGAAAGGAGCGACTTACACGAAAGTAGGCCAGTGGGGAAGAGGTGTTAGTTTCAAATGTACTACCAATGTGTATATATACACACACTGTTTTGTGCCACGCATTTCATTGTCCTGTTTCCATTGTAATCAGAGATGCAGGGGTTTCTCTGATTCCATATGAAGCCCTTCCCCAGAAGTCTGGAGTCATCAGTCTCCACCTTTGATATTTAGAGTTGGCAACAATGTGTTTGGGAAAGACCTGGAGATTTTGGCGGTGGAACCTGAAGGGGGTGGGGTTTGGGAGGGGAGGAACCTCAATGGCGTGGAATGCCATTTCCTTCAGGGCAGCCGGTCTCGTCCGGAGATCAGCTGTAATTCTGAGAGATTTTTGGGGCCCACCTGGAGGTTGGCGGTCCAAAATATCATCATGTTTAGAAAACATCGGGAAGTGAGCAATTTGCCCCGGGCCCTAGAATCTGGGAGACTCCCCTGAACAGAACGATGAGAACCTGACTTGCATGGCACGAATTTATTTGTGTCAATTGAATTACTTTTCTTTCTTTTTTCTTTTTAAATGTTGGAAGTGACCTTGGGGATTTGGAAAAAATGCTGGAGTGGTGTAGCACTCTGCCACCGAAGATGGCTGGGTGAGCAGTCACACACACGCAACCTAACTTACCTTGCAGGGCTGTTGCGAGGACAAAATGTGGAGGGAAGAATGACGTAAGCTGCTTTTGGGGGGGGTCCTTATGGGGGAGAAAGTCAGGGTCTAAGGGAAGTGAATAAACGAAAAGTGGGCTCGATAGAAATATTTTAAAAAACCCGAATAATCGTGACTGAGCAAATTCTTGCGCAAGCTCTCATGGAAGAACACATGTGGTTATTTGGATTGGACCCAGTCCTTTGGGCAGTCTCCAACTCAGTCTTTTTGGCTACAGGCCTGTAGTCTAACAGCCCCCTGGAAATTCTTGCAGAGGTTTTGCTCGAGCCGGGCCTTCGACCCTGGCTTGGAATTTTCGCTCCGGCTGCATTTCGGTGGGAAGTGTTTCTTCCTTTCGTTTCTCTCTCCGAAAGGCAAGTTTGCCGCTATTCCCCTCCTCTTTCGGGAGCAATCCCATGGAGTGCTGCCTGCTGGCCTTTCTGGGCCACTTTGGAGGCGGTGCTATAATGGAGAGAGCTATTTTAGAAGCTGTGTTTTGGCTCGGCGCGATACAACAATGTGTGAAAAAGCATACGATCGCACCTTGGTGTGATTGCGTAGTTGATGCATAATCTGACAATGAGCTCTGGCCAGACCTTTTTTTAAAAATTATAATATAAAAAAGGGGGTAAATTCCTGTCTTGGATTCAACACTATGACTTTCCAGACTTGAGATCCCAGTAAGTGTTGAGTATTGGGCTGCGGTCACACACACTAAATCGGGGGTGTCAAACGTGCGGCCCGAGGGCTGGATCAGGCCCCCGGAGGGCTTCTCTCAGGCCCGCAGTGGAACTGCCTGTCTTCTGCTTCTTCTTCCAATTCTGCTGCTGCTGCGTCATCGTAGGTTTGCAGCTTACAGATACGCACCTGAACAGCATACTCAAGATTGCAACAGCACAGACATTTTGATGCAATAATTCAGAGCAAGGGGTGTCAGTTATCAGACACTGTTGAATAAACAAAATATTGCAAGAGTGCTAATGTTTTAAGCATGTTTTTATTTTAAGTAAAAAAAAAACCCTTTGTGTTTGTGTCCTTGGCATTACATTTACGATACACATGGCCCCGGCCCAACAAGGTCTCGTTTGTGTCAGATCCGGCCCTCGTAACAAATCAGTTCAACACCCCTGCACTAAATGATCCACCTTCAATTCACTTTCAGTGCACCTTTGAATTGGATGTTGCCAGTTCACGCAGTAAAAACCCAATTGGGAAGTGCATTGGAAGTGGATTGAAAGTGGATTAGTTAGTGTGTGGGACTGCAGCCCCAGGTTGGCACCCCCTGTTTTCTTTTTAAAGAATTTGTAATTACTTTAATTTTAAAAAATAAAATGACCCAGTGCAACCCCCCCATACATTACACAGGGAAGAACAAAACGTGTTAACGATATTGCTAGTACAGAAAGGGCTGCATGGAAGATAGAATGGTGGGTAAAATGTTTAGGACATCCTTCTGTAACACAGCACTGACTGCACTGAGACGGAGGGTTAATCTGCCCTTCATGAAACTTCATGCAACCATGACAGGCAGTTCGAACCCTGCTGAAATGCGTGGGGGCTTGCACAGTGCAAGAACCAGAAGTTCACTTTAACAGGTCTTTTGGAGGAGAGTCTTCTAGCAGACTTGGGCCTCGTGCTGACAATCCCCTTGGGCCTGGTGCAGAAAAAACCTGGTTACCTGCAAGCCATGGACTTGCAAGGCAAAACCCAACCTTCCCTTGTATTCCACATTAATCCCCCCCCCCATCAGCGGTGTGACCAGGGTTTAGCACTCCGCCCATAAACGCTAACTTGCAGTTTGCATCTTAACCGGAATCTGAAACTAGTTTGCAGCCAGTTTGGTGTAGTGGTTAAGTGCGCGGACTCTAATCTGGGAGAACTGGGTTTGATTCCCCACTCCTCCACTTGCACCTGCTGATGTGACCTTGGGTCAGTCACAAGCTCTGGCACAGCTGTTTCTGAAAGAGCAGTTTGTGTCAGAGTTCTCTCAGCCCCACCTCCTCCTCCTCCTCCTCCTCCTCCTCCTCTTCCTCTTCCTCTTCCTCTTCTTCTTCTTCTTCTTCTTCTTCTTCTTCCTGACACAGCTGCACCAAAAAAGCCACTGTTAATGCTGGGGAGGTACATGTTTATGCAGTTGTCCCTCAATTTGCAAGGCCACTCCTGCTTTTTTCTCGATGGGCGAGGTTGCCAAACTCCCGCTATTACAATTGATCTCCAAGATCAGCTCCCCTGGGGAAAAATGGGTGCTTTGGCGATGCTTTGGAGGGTGGACTCTGTGGCATTGCACCCCACTGGAGTCCCTGTTCTCCCCAGGCTCCACCCCCCAAATCGCCAGGTGTTTCCCAACCCATTTTCCCAACCCCACCGCGCCTGTCAAACTGGTTGGATTTCCCTCCCCCCCTTTTTTGTGGGCCTTAAAACTTTTCGTTAGTCATGATCCCCTGCTAATTGCCACTCATCAAAATCCCCTTTTAAAGCTTTTTATTCCTGTAGCCATCACGGCATCCTCTGGCTGCGCCTTCCACATTTTAATAACTCGCTGTATAAAGAAGTATTTCCTTTTGTGTGTCCTGAACCTCCTGCCCGCCAGCTTCATTGGGTGCCCTCGAATTCTAGTATTTTGGGAAAGAGAATTTTTTTTTCTCTTTGTCAGCTCTCCCCATCCCATGCATAATTTTTATATCTTTGTATATTTCTATCATGTCCCCCCGTTAGTCATCTCTTTTCTAAAGTGACAAGTCCCAGACGCTTCAGTATAAGCACGATTTGTGGTTTTGTGGCTGAACCATGAACCGAGCCACAGACCCGTACAAACCAGGAGGTTGGTTCACGAAGCTTTCATTCATTGGCCGGTTTGTGCCCATCCCTACTCTTTAGCCTTTCCTCATAGGGAAGGTGCTCCAACCCCCTAATCATCTTGGTTCCCTTCCAGTTCCAGGA